>NW_019396069.1:181533-448588 GCF_000591075.1 Eurytemora carolleeae | reverse complement strand
TAGTGGTTCTACTATACACCTTTTTTTATTTTACAGTCCCTTTAAGAGTAAAAATATTTTTGGAGTGAAGTGTTGATTGGGAAAGAGAAAATTGCAAAAATTGTAGTTTAGAACAAATATACAAGAAATGAATATCTTCCTTATATCATATAGGAGAAGGGGGGGGGGGCAGAATATGGAAAAGGGAGAGGGGGTAAAGGATGTAAGGGGTAAAAGACAGAAGATGCTTTTGGGAAGAAAATACACTAGGGCTTCAACTTGGAAATAAAATTAGCTATAGGTTTGTTCTAAAATTTTCCTGTTTTCAAACTCTAGGGAGTCTATTCCCCACCCTTTCTCCCTACTCCCCACCCTTTCTTTCTACTCCCCACCCCTCTCCCTACACACCCCACTCCTTTCTACCTACTCCAAATTTAATTTGAAAAGTAAAATTATTCACTCAGTTTACATCTAGGAAGTGGATAAGGAAAACCCCGGAAATTTGATCCGGAATATGGAATTTAGAAATTTAATCTTAGATTTGGAACTCAAGCTTGCATACTGCAATGTTCCGATGAAAATCCTTATGATTTATTCTTTATATTTGCCTTTAGAGCCCCCCCCCCTTCCAATACAAATTCTTTTTAAGTTTCAAAATTAGCCAAAATTAGCCCTCCCCCACAGGATCATGTTCAATCGTTAATTCATATTTTTGAACCTCAGAGAAAATAATTTCCAAGTTTCTTCTTATATTTACTCTTCACTCTTCAAGTTGTCTTGCCCCCCCCCACTCCGTCCTCTCTTAGTTTGGAGGACAGACAGGGTTCCAGGATGATTATGGCACAGTTGTGTTTTTCTACCGGTCCTACACACTGCAGTCAGCAGTTGCAACTTCTGTTAATTTAAATTACCGGGCCGAATTATCGGCAACTAGCAATTTGTACTGTGTTTATATATAAGGCATGCGGTAAACCACACAGGATGAATTTAGTGAAGTTGAAGGACTTGAGTGTGTAAAGTAAGGGTGATCGACTTTTGACTTTTAGATTAAACCCCATATCACCTTCCTTTAGATTAAACCCCATATCACCTTCCTTTAGATTAAACCCCATATCACCTTCCTTTAGATTAAATGTTGTGTGTCTAGAAAATATGAGATTTTGCCGAATTTCAGACTGAAAGGTCTAAAATGGTGACTGTTATGATAATTAGCATTTAAGGAATCCTAAAAGTCTCAATTAAAAGATATAGTCGATATTGGTATCACAAAATCTGCCTTGAGCCAGTAAATACTTTCCATTTGTTTTTGTTCCATATTTTCAATCAAAAACGAGCTTTTTTGGTCTCCCATTTAAATAAATTTTCGCCTCTGATTTGGTAAGTTATCAATGGCTTATATTAGGATTTCCAAATTATTTTTAACTCAGTTTGAAAGAATTTTTGTTGCTTGCATTAAATGATTAAACCGGTTTCTCTTGGGGAATTTTATCTTTAAGAAAGTGGTCAAGTTTTAATGTTTTTTTATGTTCAAAATCAATATTAGTGTCTTTTTTTTGAGAATTGTTATTAATTTGTTTATTGTTTACTTAGATTATTTTATGGTTCGTAAAAATTCTATTCTTTGAATAAATATTTTATAAATCATGTTTCATTCACCTTTTCGTGTTTAACAACTTAGTTAATGTGATTATTCCCAAACATTTTTGAATATTTCTTTACTTAAAATCACGGTATAATACCGACAACAATCTTAAAACCACGTTATAATACCGAAAACAAACTCAGTTTTCAAACATGAATGACAAACTATTAAAAGTAAATTATTGAATGAAGTAGAGAAAATTTGCAATAATTGACAATTTCAAATACAAACGCAGTTTTCAAACATGAATGACAAATTATTAATGAAAGGGAGTAGAGGCTGAAACCTGAAAATTGAGTTGAACGATACCCATAAGACATCTATCTGATATTCCTGTCTCGATAGATTGACATAAAATGATAAAACTGTGTCGAAATTATACCAAAAACTATATATGTAAGATATACGTCCGTATCACGTGACCAAAATTCCCTCTAATGGCAGTGCAGTATACTGGTCATTTGATATACAGACGGAGACAATAATGCTGCACTGCCATTGGTTGGAGTTCTGGTGACATATTACGGACGCATAAATAATATTATCAATTATATCTATTAAAAATGAAAAATTATTAAATTCAAATAATAATAGAAGCAAACTTAAATTTCTCATGCTTCTCTGGGATATCGTTGTTTTCAGATTGGTTGCGTATTTGTTGAATATTATCTGTTTAATACCACTAATCTTTAAAAAAAATCTTACATATATACGTTTTGGTATAATTTTGACACAGTTTTCTATCAATTTCTCGAGACAAGAATATCAGATAGAACTCTTTTATGTCTCGATCAACTCCTGAGATTCTCAGGTTTCAGCCTATACACCTTTTTTTATTTTACAGTCCCTTTAAGAGTAAAAATATTTTTGGAGTGAAGTGTTGATTGGGAAAGAGAAAATTGCAAAAATTGTAGTTTAGAACAAATATACAAGAAATGAATATCTTCCTTATATCATATAGGAGAAGGGGGGGGGGGCAGAATATAACCAGAAAACTGGAATAGGAAGACGACTTCTCGATTGCAGTTATGACGTTGAATAGTTCAATGGATATGTAACACATGGATGTGCTTTCAGATTGGTCGTTTTTTCCAGAGATTTTATTCAAGGTTTAAAACGACCCAAAAAACAATTCAAAAACGATTCAAAAACAATGCAAAAACGATGCAAAAACAAACGTGTTGTAACAATCGTTTTTCCAATTTAAATTTTTTTAGAATAAAGATATTGGAAAAATTTAATAAAAGAAAACTTTAACATAATACAGTTTTGAAATCTTGGAAGTTTTATTGATTTTTTCCTAAAAACTGTTCAAAACTATTTACAACACTAGCAACACAGCAATTGTGTAGTGAACTACTAGTAACAAATTTTGCTTTGTACATTTAAGAACAACATGAGATACAATTTACGATCTCTGATAGATTGTCTTCCCATGCTTTATAGATCTCACTGGATTTGTTTCCAAATTTGTCTAAAGAGTTCGAAATAGACTTATTATTGCACAAATAAAATGCATTTGATTCATGTTTATCAAAACTATTTATTGCAAGAATATATGAAATATGAGTTTTATTTTGTTGAGTGGTATATTTTCTAATACCCCCCCTCCCTCCCCTCCCCTCCCTTAGTGTTCATTTTGAAATTTTGATATTTTGCACAACATTTTGGTTAAATTATTTGTATTAAAAGGATCAGAAGAGAATTTAGACTTAATTTCAAGTGACCCTCCATTATTAGAGTTAATTCGATTTACAGCGTTACCCTCAAATCAAAAAAGAATAAGATATCCACAAATTTTTTTAATTGGTTAATTTAAATTTTGGTTTCTCTATAAAAGGTTTAATGGGTAACGTTGTGAATTTCACATCTTTAAATGAAGAGTCACTTGAAATGTCATTTACAGTTATAAGCAGTCCAACTCGTCCAACGTAAGGTTTAGTCATTAGTGTAACTAGATTTCGTTGTTAATTCATTTCGCCATTTTTTTATTTTTAAAGGAATAGATTTCTCGCCTTAAAATCTGATTTTTTAATCTTTATTTCTTTTAAATCTGATCGTTTACTTTTGTAATTCTGCTTTATCAAATAGTTTGAAACATCCAACACTATTAGGTGCATAAAAATACAGGAATTTATAACTAAAGTTAGAGGCAGATAATCAGAGGTTGAAAACTCTTGAATTGGATATATCCTTTAATCCTGATTGCTATCTCTTTCTTAATCTATGTATCCACTGTGGACACTTTTTATTTTCTTCTTAATCCTCTTGGATATCCCTGCTGGGTTCCGACCAAAGATAAAAAAATTAAAAGATTTCTCGGCTTCTGATTGGCTGTTCGGTATTTACTATCGACACTGATTGGTTTCATTTCAGATACTTTCTTGGATAGTACTGTAAGATTAAATCAATATTCAGATTAATAAAAAGAGAAGATCAAGCATTGATCTTGCTGATCACAATTCTAAAGTTTTCAGCTCACTTCTTTTCCTTCTTATTTTGGAAAAATGATCGGAGAAAGCTAAATAAATAAATATATTATATTTCCAACCTCTTTTTATAGATTTTCTTTATTATGATTTCTAATTGAAGAAATCTGAGATATGCAATACTGAAAGGGAGATGAACCAGAGCTCAAAACTTAAGATTAGAAAACCAGTGTTGGAACCCGGTTTTCATGGATGGGTTTAGGCAGTTTTGTGGATATCAATATTTTTGTTATGCAATATTATGAAATCTTATGTTATTTAGTTTCTTCAGATTCTCCATTTTTTTCGAATCTCTTAATTAAAATCTACTCAAATGTTAAAATGTTAAAAGGAAACTCAAAGTTTCGTTCAACGATACTCTTTTAAATTTCGGGCTCAGGGGGTTGTTTACTTTCTACTGTGACGTATTAGGATTAGTTTGTGACTATTGTGTACAGTAAACCCAGTTTCCATAATATCTTAATTCACATAAAAATATAAATATTCCATTACTCTGTGGGAGAGAGAATCTCTTATCTAAGGAGAGGAAGGAGAAAGGGGGGATGTTAACATAACAGAAAATATAAGTAATATACTCTCATATAGAATATAATAAATATAATCAAGCTTCATTCCTCTCCTTTATACTGTACAGTATACAGAACACCATATGCCATTTTTAATGCATTACCACAGTCAACTCATGTACAAGCTGAACCGACTTTTACGGTCCCAATTTACTTTGTACTGCCCCGCCCGGTACACCAACTACAATGGCAGACATACGGTAGGGGTAAAAAAATCTGTCTAGCTCTGTAGGTAGGGCTTTCTGGTGCAACTAGATTGACGCGGTCTGACTTAAGGCTTGAAATCAAACAAATAAGATTCATTTGAAGATGAATTTAGTTTTTCTTCTCTGTCCCCCCTCCTATCCGCAATGACGATTTTTAGACGGGAATTAGAATTATCTCCCAAGGTAGAAAAGTACAGAATACTTTATTGAACCCGGTTACTTCCCCAAGCTAATTCTCATATTATATTTCCCTTTGACAATTTTTATAATTTTGAAATTGTTTGTTTGTCACAAAACTTTTAACTCTAAAGGATTCACATTGCACATTGATCATAACACATTTGACATTGCATTGCACATTGCACATTACACATTGCAGAATACACTATGACATGGGCCCTATGCACAATGTAACTGAGTGTCCGGCCATTATTCTTAAAAAATTGGACAAAATGGCGCCCTAAGCTTTAAACTTAAAAATGATTATTTAAAAAATATTTTAAAGAAATCGAACTTTAAATTATGAACATGAATATTCTGAAGTTATTTTGTAAAATACTCAGCTTAAGATATTCGAATAATGCTTACAAAGTCTGATGCTGACGTAAATTTATCAATAAACTAAAAAACCTCGAACCCCCTGCTCCCCCCAACCATCTTCTCTGACACAATTTATTCTCAATTTTCGACTAAAACAATATATTTCTACATATTTGTTTAATTTCACAATTACAAACTACAAAAAGTTTTTTTTTAAATATTCACAACCTGATTATCTTTGTTTTCTTAAAATCATATTTACAACCTGATTATCTTTGTTTTCTTAAAATCATATTCACAACCTGATTATCTTTGTTTTCTTAAAATCATATTCACAACCTGATTATCTTTGTTTTCTTAAAATCATATTTACAATCTGATTGCAATTATTTTTTACAACACTGTACAGTGTTTTTTAATTATGTTTACTTAAGATTTTAATTTTGTACAATTAAGCTCAGTTTTTATATATGTATTTATATCGATTTGTGATTAAATCTATATAATAATAATGTAAATCATGTGAGCAGTCTGGAAACATAGAAAATATTTCTAAATAAGAATGCTTTATGATAAATTGCGTTTTATTTTTTTTGAGGTAAATGTTTGATTTTTTATTGTAAAAAATACTTATTTCAGTCTCTTCAATAATTATGTTTTATCATTTATATATTCAAATGTAATTTAATTTTTTTTTAATCATTTTAATCATTGTAATTTTAATTTTAATTTTATATTCTTTAATTCAGAGCAACATCTTAATTTGGAATTAATCCTAGAATAATTTAAAGATTTAGGTGGAATTTTTTTTTCTCTCTAATTTTTGCTCTTTGAGGTATTGAAAACTCGAGAAAAACTCGAGAAATTTCAAAAGATCTAACTTTCTTCCTCCTTTATTCATTTCATATCTTTATTCAACTACAAAGCACTAGATAATACAAATGAAAAATAATTATTTAATATGTAGTTTGGACCCGCCTAACCAGAGTAGGTTGTTTTAATTGGTTGGCCCATTATAAGCGAATGAGAGTTGTAAGCATATACATGGATGTACAGTGTACACTGTACAGTGTACATTTTAAACATAATAGTGATGATAAATCACGAAAAATGTTTGGAGGAGGTGATGAAGTATAAGGGAAAGGAAGGGTACTTAGCGTAAGGGTTGGAACAGAGGGTAACATTTGTTATTAAAATCATGTTTATGAACTACAGGGTGAAGAAGATAGTAGAGACTAAGTTTATCCACTTTATATACATTTTTTTTTTTAGAGTAATATCTTGCATAACTTTCTTCATAGATCTTGGCGACTTTTCTTTTAACATTTTACAGATTTAGTTTTTTTAAGCTCTAATTCAATCGAATTCCATATTTTTGGAAATAAAGCGGAGAGAAAACATTCTAGCGTTTTTCCCCCCGATTTCTCTCCCTGCTGAAATTTTGTTCATTCCAAGAAATTGACGAAAAAGTAGGAATATCCACTAACTAGTTTGAATATTTTTAAATTGTTTGTGTTACAGATTATAATGGAACTGTACATAAAAGCTGGACCGGATGGTACAAGTGTAGGAGATTGTCCTTTTGCGCATTTTGTCCGAGCTGTACTCAGGATGAAAGGATTAGAATGTACGGTAAGTTCAGATTGCGTATTTTTTCTTCTTAATTTTTTGGCGAAGAAACTTTTTTTGTTTTTTAACTGTAAGTATGATTTTTCTTATTCTTTCTACCATGCTTTTTGATAATGAATAAAATTTAAGTAATTGTTAAAAAGAATTGTTATATATATTATAGAACAAACTTGTTTTAAAATTGTTGTTGACTTGAATGTTTTGACAAATGTATCAAAATGAAGGAAAATATGTTAAATATATGAATATGTAAATAAATATTACAGTGAACTAAGATCTTTTCCCATACCTTCTTCAAAACTAAACACAAAGACAATTGCTTTTTAGCTTTGACATTTTAATATCCGCGGCCCTTCAAAGACACCTTGTTTCTAAGTGTTAAAAATTAAATATTATAGCTAGCTTGATCTCTGTAATAATTTATGTTATAAATATATATATATTTATTTATATGTGTGAAGCCATAGTTGTTATCTTATTATCAAATGACACATTAGCTAACAGTTACTAAACGTAAAGTGCGGTTTATCAAGAACAATTTTAACAATATTTTTTATGTTTATTCCTCCTCCTTTTTAGATGAAACTGAAAGCAATATGTCGCAATTATATTAAAAAAAATTTTCTATGGAATGTAAAATCATGTTTTTTTATGAACTGATTCTAATAGAAAATATCTAAGGGTTATTTAGAAAGCTTGAAAATATGCATTGATTAATTTACCAAAAAAAAATCGGCTCTCATGTTAATATGATAAAAATTCTAACTAAAAAAGTAAATAATACAGGATGAGTAAGAAAACGGAATACGAGATGTTTTTGCACAAAATTGTCAAAAGGAGGTGGTTGCGGTTTTTTGTAGTTGTTATTTCACTTAACTGTGTATTCGTAATTTAAATAAAACTTTCATTTGGGAGATAACTTCAAACAAAATGCCATGCCAGGGGTGTCAAATAAGTATTTTTAATTGTTTTGATTGAGGGCCAAAATCTCCACTAAAGAATTTTTAAAATTAATAAATGCTTGATTTTATAATTGGGATGCATTTCTTTTATATATTTTCGAAAACAAATAAGAATTTGTGGGATTGGATAGGTAAATAATCGACGTTTTTGATTTAAAAAAAGCTATCTGGCAAACATGTTTGTCTGGTAGAGTCGGCCAGACATCGCGCTATATTATCAACTTTGATTTGACATTTGTCCTCAGTTTGTACTCTCCTGTATAAGTCGGACAATAAATATAAAATAGGGAGAAATATGGCGAGTGGCGACTATAAACAAAGTCCTTACAACTGTGATTAAAGTAACTGTAATAAAGAATTTCTTTTCGATATAAAAAATTCATATAACTTTGTCGAAATATCTTTTAAAAAACGTTTTTAACGTGCTCTATATTTGTATTCAAAATCCTTGGTTGGTTTGCTGCGATGTGAGGTGGACATGATTTATTGATTTACGGGCTATGTTGGAGGGAGAACAGTTAATTAAAAAGTTATTTATAATTATTGAAATATACGTGATTTCAAGGAGAAATTCTGTAGTGATTGCAATCAAAATATTTTTATTGTTTGTATTTCGAATTTTACAGCTATTTATAACATAAAAATCTTATTTTTCAGTAATAGAGATAATTAAAAAAAATTTTAAGATTCGATATACCCCTCGAAAATATTTCTACGCTAAACCTGCCGATTAAGCATAAGTGCAGTCTAAGAAATTAATTAGTGGAACAAAATACCCATATTCAGAGACCAACTACCTCCTTTTGTTTGCTTCAGATTTTGGGTCTAAGATCATGGAAATATGATAAAAAGATATTAAAATATTTTTGGACAAAAAATCTGCGAGAACAATTTTCTGGGAAAAAAATCTTTAAAAATTTATTGGAAATTGTTTATTCTATTGTATTCCAAAATTTCATAAAATTTTAATAATAATTGAAAGAGATATTACAAAAAATCCGCAAACAAGTTAAATCTTTGGTTGTAGGTGATTCCATGTACACAGGAAACTAAACCGGTTTGGCTGGTTCAAGACTGTCAGGGGAAAATGCCTTGTCTAAGGTATTCTGTACACTGAACTCTGTACACAATAGACAATGTAACAATAAAAACCTTAAATTGTAGATTGTACATAATACACTTAACACTCAATACTGTATATTGTGCGACTGTACGCACCACAATCTACAATGTACATCTGTACAATTAAAACGCAACCTCAACAATGTACACTGTACACTTCAACACTATTCTGTACACTGTAAACTTCAATACTATTCTGTACACTCTACACTGAGCCCATTCTCTCCATAGAAAGTGGTCGTGTATTTCACTTACTTTGGGGGACGATATGTTGGCCGCTAGATGTCTCGTGCTAAATTCTTATCTGATTGATAGATATTTCTCCGTACATTTGACGACCAATATAGGAGACGTCAAGTTGTCGACCAATGTAGTTCATGGAAGGAACGGCATCAGTACACTTAAACAATCTATACTGTACACTCAACAATGATCCTAGCATGGATAATGGCTTCCTTACATTGTTCACTGTACGCATGGGTCCCTTTAATTATTATTATTTTGTTAGATAGGCTTACTCTTACAAAGCATACAAAGTTCCTCGCACCGCTCAATCTCACAACGAATTTAGCTCTTAGCTGTTGTTATAAAAATTCTGCTTGGCGAATATTTAATTTTTTTGTGACACAAGGAAAATATTAAAGATGAAATTGAAAAACATTCTTACAAATCGAAGAAAAAAAATTTGTTCCTATCTTTCATACAACTAACACCATTAAAATTAACGAAATTTTTCCTGATTTTATAACATCCGCCCGGTGTTTTCATAAATATATTTTTATATTACAGGGATGGAGAGGAAAGAGTGACTGAAAGCTCTGTAATAGTAAAATACTTGGAGGACAAATATCAGACAACCAAGGAATATATATAATATCTTGTAATCCTATACTAACCAAATATCTATCTATATATAAGTTTGGCTTGTCTGTTTGTCTGTTTGTATCCAATAAACGTCAAAACGGCTGAACCGATCGGGCCTAAATGTGGGACATCACGTGACCACAGGGAAGGTTTATGAATGATAAAAAATTTTAAAAAATGTGTTTTAAAGGTTTTTATTTTTGTAAAAAATTTAAATTCTTGAAAATCCGTGAATTTTTTTTAAAAATTCGCAAAATTTTTTTCTTTTTTGTTTTAAAATGTTAACAAAAAGAACATGAACACAATTTAAATATAAGATGGGCGCGAAGCGCCCTAAAAGCCTAGTATATATATACTTTTCTTGTCTGTCTGTTTGGGTGTCTTTTTGTTTGTATCCAATAAACGTCAAAATAGCTGAACCGATCGGGCCCAATTTTTTGTGGGACATCGCGTGACCCCCATGGAATGTTTATAGATGATCGAATTTCCAAAAAAATGTTTTTAACAAAATTCGATTTTTTTAAATTTTGAAAGTCCACGAAATGTATTTTTTTTTATAAAATCCGCATAATTTTTGTTTTACAATGTAAACTAAAAGAACATGTTCACAATTGAAACAGAAGACAAACAAAAGTAGTAAAATATATTAATATATATTTTTGGATTGGCGCAGTTAAAATGGTGCCTAATTAGAAATATCTGTGACAATAAGGAATAAACATTTGGACGAAAGATGCTCTACTTTGTTTTTGAAACGATAAAATAACAACTTTTAAATCTAACTTTTCAATTTGTAAATTAAGTTTAGAAAATCAGTTTCCTATATTTTCTCAAAATAATTGAATAATGGTAATTTTGGATCAGCAACTAAATTTTATAGTTTAAAGCCAGTATTGTCAATACTGTTTTTATTTTTGTTTTTATTATTAAATATTATATATATTACACTAGATAGAGTGTTCTGATGATATTGATGTAATGATGAAAGTTGCCCCAATCTTTCAGTCTCTGGCAAAATTTATAAAAAAGGTAATAGAAACTAAATTGTTCTTTATTATACATCTGCTAAATATTATTCGTTGATTCCCCCTTTTCCTATTTTGGAGTACTAAGATTTTCTAAATTTGCAGATCTCCATTTTAATATCTTAATTTCAATATTTTCAAAGATTTTTAAGAAAAGATCCAACAAATGAATGAACTGTAGATATTTTGGTAGGGGTTTATGCTGAACTTAAATTAAAATATTATTGAATTTTTTGCACCCTAGATTTTCCGGGGGGGGGGGGACGTCCCCTTTCCCTCCCCCTTCAAGGGACTGTAAGCATAATTTTAAGTGGCCCTCCATGTAATGAAATCAACGCCCGATTCACAACGGCATATTTAAACCATTATCTGATCAATAATGTGGAAGATATTGTCGTCATTGTTGTAAATGTTGAAACTTATCCGCTTTCTAAATTATAAACATTGATATCTAATTCATATTTTATTAGACAAAGCTTTAAAGGGTACCGTTGTAAATCGGATATTGACGTCTTCACTTGAAATTACGTTTACAGTCCCTTTAAGCAGTCGCTTGTTTTTGTTGCAAATACTGAACAGTCCCTTGACCCCTAGATTGAGTTTGATGAAGAGCTGGAGAGAAATCTGATTGAAGAAATCAGGATATTAGAGAATCATCTTCAAACCTCGACAGGTTCCCATAACATTTCACTTATTACAGTTACAGTGGTTCCCCACAAAGATGAAACTATAAAGACAACCTAAAGTTATGAAAGTAAGATGATCCCAAGTCGTCTGCCTTTTATATAGTCTTTCTGTGATTTGCGAACAAGGAAACAATTTTCCGTTGCAGGGAATCGTTAATATAAGGAAACAGGCATGATGAATTCCGTACAGTTGTCTCAAAAGACTCTTCCTTTGTGAGAAACCCTGTATATCTAGAAAGCGGGATGTATTGTGTCTTTTTTTATGTTTTTTTGTCAGAAACGTCGCAAACGATTTTGTGACTGAAACTTTAAAATTTGTCCTTAAAAATAAAAACAGTAATCAGGAGACTTGGTTATTAGTAAAAAATATTTATTTTGGCTTCAAATATTTATAAATAAATGAAAGTTTAAAAATGGGCAAACAAAATGGTGCAGATGGATAGAGTCCATAAAATAGCCATATTGTTCGAAGAGTGCATGGCTCCTAAGGTCCACGAATAAGTTTGTGGTAGACGGTAGACCACATGGTGAATTTCAAGAGATTAAGCAATAAATCTTTTTGAACAGTTCGCCTGGTTCCTTGGACAAAGCAGACCATTGTGTCCCTGGATACACTTCGGTCGCAAGGAGCGTCTACCTTTTTATCAATCAATAATGGACTGTCTGCTAATAATAATAATAATAATTATATTTGAACCAGAGTCAGAATTCAATGAATTGAGCCGCGTCTCAAATCCGCCAAAAACCGGCTTCCGTTGAGCTTTGGCTTAAATCTTGAAACATTGAATACAATTTTAATTGAAGCCAATCATATTTGAGCCGCGGTTCAAATTCTTTAAAATTCTACTTCTGTTCTAGGACCATATCTGTGTGGAGCAACTCCCTCCCTATCCGACCTATCTTTAGCTCCTAAACTGTACCATCTCGAGACCACCCTATCCAACTACTATCCAGAAACTCTTGAAAAGGTAGAGTCCTACCCACTGGCGTAACTGAAGGGAGGGATGAAGGCCGAGGAGGGGATGAAAATTGAAAATAGGTTAAATGATAGAAGTTGATGGCGAATTGAGTTAAGTTCCTCTCAAAACTTCTTAGAATTGAAGTAGCTTTTCTATTATGATTCTCTACATGTCAAATTTATGAAATGTTTTTAATCATAAATTCTCTAATTGAAGAGTCATTGAGCAGAACAATAATGTTTAAAATTTCATACAGGATACATTTTATTTTCGTTTACTTGTGCGTAAAATTTAAACTAGAGGAGCTACGAGGTCATAAAGTCATGCCAGTAATAATGCATCAAATTGACTTTCTCCCTTTGGCTAGTTCAATGTGTCTCAATATTTTGTAATTTGTAACTGATTTATTTCTAGAATCGTGATCTTATTATTTTTTTTACATTTATATGTTAACACAAAATGGACGTTGTTGACAGATTCTTTCCTTTCTCATATTTTCCTTTAAAAACAAGAAGTGTGAATACTCTGACGAACTTTCATAATTAATAGTGAGAACAAAGACAGCAACCATATAATACAGTTTTCTGATAAACATGGGGGGGGGGGTATTTTTCAAGACAGAAAATTACGCATCAAATACACTTAACTTTGATATTCTCTCATTTTATAAAGTAATTAAAAAAACGGCATGTAAAGATCAAGACAAAGCAGATTAAAATGTACCACAGAATCTGGGACTTGAGTTACAGTGTTAATCTCAAAGGATGAGACTTTAACCACGACCTAAAACTCGTGTTTTATTGACAATTTGAATGTGAAATTGCCCACTCGGTCTTAAACATATTGTTTAAAGGTTTACCTCATTGTCTGACAAAAAGTTGTAGGGTATATTTCAAGTTTTTAATGTTATAAAGTTATAGAATAAAAAACGAATTCTTGTATTTGAAGTCTCATTTGTTGTGGATAACCCTGTATATTTGAGTTGCAAATATACTGCTGTAATTCAATAATCTCATATTTTGTTAATTTATCATATTTTATTTATCTTAAAGTATCTGTCTATCTTTTATCCAAATTTCCCAAGATTTAGCGTACTATGCTTGTTTAAGGAGGAGGTATAAAAAATTACCCCCGCCTTGATCGGGGGGTGGGGGTGGGGTGGGGTGGGGGTTATATGTGGAAATTGTTTTTTATTATTTAGACTATGAAGGAAAAAATGTCTCAAATTCTCCCCTAATTCTGATACCTTCAGCCCAAAACATCATCTTATTTAGGAAAAATTCAGTGATTAAAAATCCTAATAAAAACATTCCAAAAGTGGCCGTTTTACACTTTTCTAGTAAATTTCACTCTAACATATATTCTATTCTCTTAATATATGCATCTTCGCATTACACATGATACTTTGCTGTTATATCAAGTCTTAAACTTTTTCTATTGAATGGATGCAGTCGTCAGCAAGAAGTATCAGGATTTTTACTCATTCGGTTCTTAAGTTAAGATTTTCCTTCAATTTTTTTTCAGAATTTTAGATGTTTTCATAGATTTAAAGGGGGGGGAGCGGGTAAAAATTTCAAAGTTTGTTTCGTTATGCATAGAAACGATGAAAGGTATTCTGATCTAATTATTCATGTTTAGGTTATGCAAGGAAAGGTTAAAGAGTACACTGAACTTGTACTGTCCCTACCTGCTGTACGGGACACCTTGTACCCTAGGGAGTACGTACTGAAGGGCTGGGAGCAAGCCAGAAGTTAATTGAAAGAGTCCCTTTCAGAGCCTTCTAAAAAGTTCTACCACGGAGTTGAGCGCAAAGTCGACGTTCAAAATCATCCATTTGGGTGGCCACGTTTTAAAAATCATTAAATAATGACGACAAAAAATGTAAAAAAAAATCTACAGTAAACGTATTAGATGTTAAGGAACCTATTTCTCAATCGAAATTTTCTCAATAAATAAATCTTAGAATCAATTGTTTTTTTCATCATTATATTGAATTTCTTATTCTTTATGAATTTGCTCGTAGATTTCTTCAAATTTTACAATGTCGTCTTTTTAATAAAAATTCTAGGAAATCTACAGCAAATGTTTGTGAACAATGAGACATTACAGAAACCAATAACTGAATAAGATTACTTATTTTCGATGATATTAGTTAATTTTTATTCTCTCAACCTGTTCCTAAACAACTAATTAGGTTATTGTAGAAGTTTTACTTTTTTTTCGTCGTCGTTAATGAATATTTCTTGAAACCCGATTCTCAAAATCTTCCCTCGAAATGTAAAATCGGTGTGGATTTTTAAGATTGAATTTGCGCTTTTACTGAACCGTAAAAACTTTCATAGGTCTTAAATGATTCCTAAAAAATACTGCATTATCGGTCCAACTACCATACGTTGCCGGTCACTTCTTTTAATTTTAGTCTTAATAACAATTCAAATTGAAATCTGAAAAAATTTACTATTGCTGGCTCAATGGCAACTATTTATGTGATAAAATTGTGATTTTTTATGCAATTCAGTTTTAAGAAATAATTAAAAACAAACAAATATTTTTCTATTTTCAGATCACAGATGAGTTAAGTTGTATTTCTAAAATAGGATTATTGGGGTGAAAGGAAGGAATAAAATCTGTACTTTTCGTTCTCAGGTTCGTACTTTTTCTTCCTCTGTGTCATGCTAATTAATTAGGATAGAAGAGTTTCCTTATCCCCCCCCCCCCTCCTTTTATATCATTAAGGATATTGTACGGTTGAAACATATTTCTGCTGTTTTATACTAAACAAAATATATTTCGCTGTTCACTAATTTTCATACTTTTTTTTATAACAAATGGACCAGTCTCTAAGAAAGGGATCAGTCGTTTAAGAGGGATTCGGAGCTCTCTTCAATTATTAATCATTTCAAATTCTTACACTAAAGCAATATTTTTTTTTAATCTATCCTAAATCTTATTTGAAATTTACGTTGTCAGACCAAAAATATTTCCTGCATCTTATTTTTTTTATTTTACACTTAAATTGAAATCCACAGATCCACATATTTTCCGGATCTAGGCTTTGGGATCAAAAATATTGCGGATTCGGATCCTTAGCACCGATCTTAAACATTAGCATCTGAAGCTGAAGTTATTATATTTCCCAAATGAGTAATTAAAAAGTTTATTTGGAAACTTTTAAGGTTTATACTGATCATCAAAACTTTAGGAATTAATTTAACCAACTTTTTTCTATTTCAACGAGATGTTGATATTAAACTTGCGTTTTTAACTTAAAAAAATATACTTTTCCGATTTTTCTAAAAAAATTGACGAGACAACAATTCGATTTTTCTTGGGATTGGATTTACGTATGTTTATTTTAAGCCCCATTAAGTATAATTTTTCTATAGATTATTAACTTTATAAAAAACCCTGTCTGATGCCTAAAAAATTTATAGATTGTTCAGTGATCATCTAATTGGAGTTATATAAACCAAAAAAATATAAATTATTTTTATTTCGACTTAATCAAAGTTTTTTTTTCGTAAAAACGCCGGCTTTGATGCACATAGTTTGTGCTTAAAATGTTTTATCCAATTTTGATATTTGAATGACATAAAACACTTGAAATCGGATTGAAAAGTTATGTTGGATTATTGCTATATTTAGTGAATGGAAATGTTAATGAAATGCACGAAATCCTCAATAAACAGATACTTTTGGATATTTTTAGAAGTGAATTTCTTTTTCCAAAAATTTGAATTTAATTTTTAAATATTTGTTGTCAGGGGCGGATACAGGATTTAAGTGAGGGGGAGGGGGCAAGATTTTTTAGGAACAAAAAAATTCATTATTAGGAACAAAAAATCGCGCTGCAGGCGAAAATTTTTTTGACTTAAAAGACTCAAAAAGAATCAAAATTAATGACTAAAGACTAAAAAACTAGATTTTTAACTTTTCACACATTATAGTTTTTTAAGACAGATATTTTTCCTGTTTTGCACTGGTTTCTTTCCCTTAAGCATGCTATTGAGAAGCTATTCTGAAAATAGGAACAAAAATTCCAAATTCAGGGGGTGGCGAATGTCCCCCCGCCCCCCCCCCTGTATCCGCCCCTGTTTGTTGTTTCACAATGAACAAGCATGGTTCCAGAAAATAGACAAATAATTCTTCTCATCAAAAACTTTATTGATATATAAAACTAATTAATTTAAAAATAAGAAATTATACAATATTGTGAATATTAAATAACTAAAAATAAATAAATAATGGTTGCCGACATATTTGCTTTCCAGGTTGTATCCCAGTTTCTCGGTTGTGCGAGAAATTAGTATTCTTTAAACAGTGGAAAAGTTATTCTATACTCATGATAGAAAGGTAGAAAAAATACAAAATCTAAATCTATATTCTATTTAATAGAACAAGACATTTATATTTATATATGTTCCCTCAGGCCGGACCGGACCGGCATTTTTTGAGGGAACCCGTACCTTGGGGGTAACATTGAGTAAAAAAATTCTTAAATTTGTATTTTTCAGAAATCAAATTTTATTAAATTCTACGGGTAACGCCGCGCCCTTCAGCTTGTTAAAAATAATTTTTTTCCTGGTTAAAGTTTATTTATTAGCCTCAACGACGTATGTACTTTTTCGGGCATATCTAATAATTTTCTAAAAAAGGTTAAAGGAGAAGGGGGAGGGGGGGTTACACAATATTTCCTGGGGTATATATGTTATATATATATATATAAATATATATGTTTTAAAGAATTACCTTCCTGTCTAAGGGAAAATCTCATCCATAAGAATCATCATCCCAAAAAACTGATTTCGTTTTTGTTTTGGGAAATCAATTAAGAAATACCTGGTTTTTATAGTTTTGCAATTGCATGCAGAGAAAATGAGAAAACCCTAGGGAAAAACGCAAATTATTTGCTGGAAAAGTATGTTATTTAATAATGAAGTTTAATCTTTCCAGCTTTAATTTCTCCCGTTTTCTGTTCTTTTGTTTCCAATAGAAGTTATTAGTTTACAGCATCGATGAAACTTGGATATTTTGAGTTTACAAATTATTTTGTTCATACATTTTTTTTAAATAATAGCATTAAGTTACGACATTTATTTTCTCCAAAATTACGATGATTTTGTTTAAAGTTCAAAATTAAGAACATTTTGTAAACAACTACGAATATTTTTTTTTAAATGTTGATAATTTTGTTAAAAATTAAGAGTATTTATTTAAAATGTTTGTTCAAAATTTCGATCATTTAGTACAAAATTACGAAAATTAGGTTTAAAATTACGAACATTTAGTTCAAAATGACGAACATTTGGTTCAAAATTATGAACATTTAGTTCAAAATTACGAACATTTAGTTCAAAATTGCGAACATTTTGTTCAAAATTACGAACATTTAGTTCAAAATTACGAACATTTAGTTCAAAATTACGAACATTTAGTTCAAAATTACGAACATTTAGTTCAAAATTACGAACATTTTGTTCAAAATTACGAACAAAATTACGAACATTTTGTTCAAAATTACGAACATTTAGTTCAAAATTACGAACATTTAGTTCAAAATTACGAACATTTAGTTCAAAATTACGAACATTTAGTTCAAAATTACGAACATTTAGTTCAAAATTACAAACATATAGTTCAACATTAACACGGGTGTATTCAGGGGATTGGGATGTCTGTTCGACCGGGCTCGAGTTCGGGGCGCATGAACCAGGATAGGTTGGACCTGAACATGTCGGTGGACGGGTTCAATGATAACGACGAGGACAAGGATGAGTCCAAGAGGAAGTCCCGGAACCTCTCGGAGAAGAAGAGAAGAGATCAGGGAAACTAGTTGTTCAACGATTTTATTAGACCTAAAGTTTCAACATTAATCCTATATCTTTTCTAAATTAAGTTCTAAAAGTTCCATTTTAAATTTTCAACTCTTTGTACTGTTTAAGTGACTTTTTTTTATCTTGAAACAGAAAAATTTGGTTAATTTCTCTTTAATTTACTGCGTAGATCTATTTTTACAGAAACCACAATGGCAGATCATTTAAAATTTAGTTTGCAGTCCTGCTAAAGTTCTAAATCATCTTGTAATTTTTATTTAAAGGTCACTAGACGATCCTTGTTTTATATGATGGTTGACTTATTATTTAAAATTTTTATCAGCTTATCTTCATTAATATCAGACAATAATTGAAGCATAGCTTAAGTCTAGTAATTTTTTAATCTAAGTCAGGTTTCCACAAAGTTAGTTTAATAAAGCTTTTTTACATTTTCAAAATTTAATATTTATTTTAGACTTGAATTTTTTATGCGCTTTTTCCAACATTGATACCTTGAAAATTATTGTCATAAGTTTGGTTTTTACATTATCACATTTTAGAGAAACGATTAAATGTTACAACTGATATCGCACGACACCGCATTTTTATAAAAAGTTTGAAGAACTTGTGTTTAGTTTAACACCCTGGTTACCGAGCTGGGTACCCTAGTGAGCTCCAGTAACAGGAAGATGGATAAGACGAGTATACTTAAAACTGCAATCTCCTTCCTCAGGCAGCATAACGAGCTCACACTCAAGTAAACATTTATTCAGTTCAGAGTTAAAATCTCTTATATCCAGAACTTATGAATTGTTAACCCCTTGAGAGAGCACTAATCCGTGTTTTTTTTTTGGTCCGGCACATTCATTTAATTCTTTCTGGAGACGGCTGTTTTTAACGGATTAAGTACTTGCTTCAAATTAATATTCTTATTGAAAATTAACATTATATTTTATCGCGTGGTTAATAATAATTGTAATAATTTTCATAATATTTATTTCTAATAATGAAAATTGATAAAAATAATATTTCAAGTTACGCAATGTCTATGGATACGTTTCGGCGGTTAGGAGCGCTGCCCCCTATGTCATTGTATGATGGGGTGTCCTTTAATAATAATACTAGTAAGGATAAAAATTAAGATCTGAAGGCGAGGACTTGAAAGAAGAATGGAAACCTCCTTTTCTTTGCAACCAGGAGTTCACACACCTTATGCTGGAGGCACTAGACGAGTTCATTATAGGTCAGTCATTGGTTTATTATTGGTCAGTCATTGGTTTATTATAGGTCAGTCATTGGTTTATTATAGGTCAGTCATTGGTTTATTATAAGTTAGTCATTAGTTAATAATAGGTCAGTCATTGGTTTATTATAGGTTAGTCATTAGTTAATTATAGGTCAGTTATTCGTTAATACTGAATCTTAAGAATAAAGTAAAAAGCGAGCACAAATTTACTGAATTTAGAGATTTTTCAGAATTTAATATTAATCTGTTTCGTGAAACTTTATCTAATCTTTCATGGGATGATGTCTTATCTTGTTCTGATCCTTTGGAAAGCTTTGATTTATTTTGGAACAGCTGGTCTACATTGTATAATCTCTATATTTTCCTGTCAAAAAATCTAATAAAAACTTTTTCTAAGGGATTGTTAACCTCTCGGCGCACTAAACTGTCTTTTTATCAAGACTACTTGTCATCTAGAAACCCCCATTTACAAGAATTATAGAAACTTATATAACAAGCTTATTAGAGAAGCAAAAAAATTGTATTATGAAAAGAAACTTGAACCAAGTAAAAACTGTCCTAAAAAAATGTGGGGGTTTGTTTATCAAGCTATTGATAAAAATTCAACTAAATGAATATGAATAAAAATTGAGGACTTATATTTTTATTTGCAATGAGTTGAATTCTTTTCCTGATCCATGATTCATTTTCCCCACTGAGAAGATTAATAACAGTTCAAGGGTTCCGGCTTCTAAAATCCTTGGTGTTTTCTGGATGAAAACCTTAATTTTGAATATCATATTAAACAAACTAGAAACAAAATATCAAGGCTCTATTCCCGATTAGTAAAGCTAAGCATTTATTGTCGTCTTCTGCCTTAAAGTCTCTCTATTATGCTTTAGTTCGCCCACTTTTTCTATACTGCCTTCCTATCTATTCATCTGCCTCACTAAAATCTTTAAACTCATTATTCCTTTTGCAAAATAAAGTGTGTAAGAATTATCTCATAATCTAAATTCAAGGCTTATACTGGCATTGTTTTACTCTTCTTAGAAACTTATGTTTATGCATTCAATTGATAAAAATTATAGTCCACTGTCTTATGGAAATTCTTTTTGTAAAAACTCGGTATGGACTGAAAATTTGTATAATTTGAGAAACTTTGATGATTATTTTATCCAAAGAGTAGACAATAAATCTTTACGTCGATTATCTTTCTCTGATTGGCCTAAATGCTGGAACAATTTAGCTCTAAATAATCCTGAAATATCAAGCATTACTAATAAATTTACTTTTAAATCTACAATTAAAGATCATTTGCTGTCAAAGAGTGAAAACTTTATTTGCAACAAACTATTTTGCTGGCCCTGATTTAATTGATCGTCATTTTTAACAACATTCTCATAATTTTTCTAGTATTTACTTCAATGGGTTTATATGTCAAGAAATTTGCATTTTTAAATCCTTCTTATAAAAAATCGGTGCTCTGGCATTCCTTTTTTTTGGAAAAAGGTATTTATTGGGTGGACCTTACATTTTTGCTTAACTTTTTTGCAGCGCAAAAAATTAGGAATGCAATTGTTCCTGGCATCTCTGTTTCTGTTTTCTGCCTTCTGCCTAAAATCAGGAATGTCTTACTTGTTACGGGTTCTTTATAGCATGGGGCAAAACCCGACCGCATTCCTCCGTCTTCTCCAGACCCAGTCCCACGACGTATCACATCAGTTCAGTTCTAATTAATACCACGGTAAACTGCCAGGAGACCAACCAGAAAACAGCTCTGCTATGGCTGCTCTTCTTCCGTTGAAAATAAATAGAAATCATATAGATATGTAATTTTTATGCTCAACCTGTCATATTTTTAACGAAAAAAATCAGATTAGATTAGATTAGATTAGAATAGGTAGTCATTGGTTCAGAAGAAGTCATTTATTGGTTCATAATAGGTCATTCATGTGTTAATTGTAAGGCATTCATTGGTTTTAAATGATCATTTATTCGTTCGCTTTAGAGATCAAAATTATGATATGAAAGAATGAGTTTTAATCGATCGGCGCAAAAATTTATGAATGTCCAATCAAATTTTTTGTGAAATGAGATTAAATTGAGCTTTTGTCGCACATTCAAAAGTTTCTGGTTCTGGAAAATTTTGAATTTTTATATTTGCTGGTTCGCAGACTACGCCGTACTGTCTGATATAATAATTATTATCTAAAATCTGATTTAATTAGAATTCTCAAATCAAGGAGTGAAACAAACCTTGTAAGTAATATTAACCTTGTCGAAAATGTTTTTATTTTAAACATTATACTTAATTACCAACACGCTTTCACAGTGTTCTGAAACAATCCTTATGCTCCACTTATCAATAGAAAAAGAGTCTAACATTTAAAAAAATCTCCATTCTTCCCCTGTTTACGCCCCGGTAGTCTTTTCAATTTATTAAACACAATTACTAAATTTAGATGAGTATATTACTTTCTGAGGACCACTGAATATTATCCTTTTATTCGATTCTTACTTATACACTATTTCAATATTGCATTAAAATCATTATTTGCATCAATTACCTTTTGATTTTAGTTCAATAAATTTAACTTTTAAGATTTTATTTTACTAATTTATTATTACGTTAAAAACTGTTTCAATTGGTCTGACAATTCATATTTCTTTTTTAAAAGGTTTACAAGGGTAAGGGACTGTAAACGTAACTTCAAAAGATTTAAAGGGAGACATGACCGATTCACAACGGCACCCTTAAGATTTGCCTGTGCTGGGAACTTTAGAATAGTGGATATCGAGATCAATTCTTGATTCTATCTTTTTCTTAATCTCGAGACTAACCTAATCTTGTACTTGTTTTTAATCTTTGTGAAAAAACAATCTCAAGAACTGACGAGGGTCAACCCAGACCGAAAAATATTTTCAATAAATGTGGAACTAACATCTACTTTTTTACTCTACAGAAGTTTGGTCCATCACCATCACCGAGTTTTTAAATCTTGCGCGCCATTTAAGATTAATATACAGAAACGGGAGTGACTCTCTAATTTTTAAAAACCGGTTTTTGATTTTTTGTACTTTATCCAAAAAAAGAGTGGATTAAGCAAGAAATTATAATTGTCCACATATTCGGATTAAGCATTCGGGATTAAAGGTACCCCATTCTACAGTTCCCAGCTCTGATTAAGTATGAATAAGATATCCATTTCTCTGTTATTAAAAACTAATTATTTCCATTTGTGGGTTCTCTACAAATGTGACTAGCACATTCTTGATTCAGAAACAATGTAGAAATTATCAGAATTTTAACACTTCAAGCCAGAAAACGACGTTATATTCCACATTTTTATTAGAAAATGGTTTTCAGGGGGTACCGTAGAGATTGGGCATTCCTCCTTGCAATGTAGATCAACTGAAAAATACGACGACAGTCCATTTTAATATGGATTTTATTTGAAGGAATTGGAAAAGCGTAATTTTATTTTATAGAAATCAATTCTAATGAATCGATCCATATTTTTCAGTTTTGGGAACAGATGGTCACATACTTTACACTAGTGAGAGTCTTGCAGGTCTACTTGGGTATCTACCCTCAAGGTAAGCCTTGTTACCAGGTCTACTCGGGTATCTACCCTCCAGGTAAGCCTTGTTACCAGGTCTACTCGAGTATCTATCCTCCAGGTAAGCCTTGTTACCAGGTCTACTTGGGTTTCTACTATCCATTTAAACTTAAATTGAAGGAGATTAATTAAACTTTTAAAAAAATCCACCAAAAGATAAACAAGACAAGACTTAAAGAAACAGAGCTGAAAACTTTATAATGGTGGATATCGAGATCAATGCTTGATCTCCTCTTCTTCTAAATCTCCAGATTAAATAATGCTTGTTCTCCTCTTGTTATTAATCTCCAGATTAATTAACCGATCGGGATTAAGGATATTTAATTCTAAAGTTTTCAGCTCTGGTTGATTAGTCTGTCGACTTAGATTACAGTAGTTGACGTCTTTATCAATATAACGAAGACGACTATATTGAAGCTTTGGTTTCTAGCAAGCTTTTTTTCAAATTACAAGTTCACAAGTAAACAAAGAGAAGCTGTTAATTGTTTCTATGTTTATTGGTTTCCAATATGCTGTTTGATATATACAACGACGACTCTACATCGCCAGGAGAACGAAACAGATTAAGTGTGTTCTAAAAGACTAGGCTTTTATTTAAATTGTGAACATGTTTTCTTTGTGTACATTGTAAAACAAAAACAAACTAAAAAATTAAGCGGATTTTTAAAAAAAAAATCCGTGGATTTTATAAAACTTTTCGTGGATTTTCAAAATTTCAAAATAGAATTTTGACGGAGGCAAATTTTGGAAAATAGATCAGCTATAAACCTTCCGTGGGGTCATGCATGGTTCCATAACAAATTTGGGCCCGATCGGTTCAGCCGTTTCGACGTTTATTGGATACAAACGGACTTACAAGCAAAGTATATAAAATAAACATAGATTTCAAATAAAATAAGTTTTGATCTTAGGTTACACAACACTACACTGTATGATCTGGTTGGAGACGGAGACAAGATTTCTCTTTATAATCATCTTAACATTAGCTCTAGTACTGATACTAGCAGTGAACTACAGGTACAATTAGTGTTGTTAATCTTTTTCCATTTTTTTTAGAAAACAATGTAATAAAACTTTAAAGATTTCAAACAGTTGTTAAAGTTTGCGTTTATTAAACTTTGAAATGTATTTAACCTAAAAAAAATTATAAGTGCGACATTTTCGTTTTTGCATCGTTTTTGCATCGTTTTTCATCGTTTTTCATCGTTTTTCATCGTTTTTCATCATTTATGGATTGTTTTTGGGTCTTTTTTATAGAACTTTTTAATTACAGTTTAAAATACATTTGTTTTTCTAACACTATTCTACATAAAATTTTGACCCTGAAATTAAATATCACTAGGTACAGTTGCAAATTGTTTTTGGGTCTATTTTCAAAATCTAAGTTTTTATAGGCTACATATAAATATAAAAAATACTTCGTATTGAGAACTGGTTGAACTCCCAAGTTCTTTTTATGACAGAATGATCAATTAAAGTTTTGGCAGAAAATGTCAGGAAACATGTAAAATTGGAAATTTTAAAATTTTGCATTATTGTATTGAAAACAATATAGCATCTAAGCCTTTCAAAATATGTTCCTTTATTTCTACCAATCAAGAGAAAACAGATTAAAGATTAGAGACGTAAATATTCTTGAACCACCTGAACCCATGCGTCAAATATGTGTACTGCAGTGGAGGGGGGGGGGGGATCAAACCCTTAGAATTAAGAGGCAATATCAGAGACCTTGCTAATTAAAGATAGTGCATCAGGAAATCTACGCAAATTTGACGCATTTTGTGGGCGAGCCAGATAGAAACAAATGTCTTGACGTTTTACAATGTCGTCTTTTGTAATGGATTTAAGAGTTAGTTTAAAACAAAACAAGAAAACCACTTAAGTTCTTCGATCTTGAAATTTTAAATTTGTATTTAGTCCATAAAACTGACTAGTGGAGTTTACGCAACAAAGACACTAAACATAATTTCCAGAATTCATCCCTTAAGTCCACCTTTTAAAAATCCTCAAATTGTTCATGCCTCAAACCTTTTGTAATCAACTTTAAAAGACTTCTAAGTAAAAGGTCGTCCTTTAATTCGCATTTTTAACGAAACTTTCTTTGACATTTTGTTCTTTAATGGTGGATATTTTTGAAAAAAAATCATCTACATAAATCAATAGAAAAGAAAGATTAATACATTACTTTATGCGATATTATTTCGTTGCTTAAGATTAAACAGAAGACGACATTTACACCAAATTTATTTACCGTTTATAATATCGGAAATCTGGTCCCCTCTCCTTCAACGCCTAAAATCTCATTCCATAGAACATCAGAAAAAATTTGACAATATCTGAAAATATCATTATTTTTAGTTAACTTTTAGCACAAAACATTCACAATTGTGTTTAATATCTTAGGTTTTAATATCGATCGTTAGACTCCCAAACAACCAAAATAACCAATGTCGTCAAAATACAGGTGTGCAGGCGTACACTATAGTCGGATAAATTTCCAACGCCTCGTCTTTATAATTTTAGAAAAGCCTTAGGGCAAAACAGCTTCTATGGAAATTTTTATGAAGAAATACACTTCTTAGACCGTATTTTACCAACTTTACAGACCCCAAGAGCGGGATGTTAAGTTACCCATCTGTACCTTGGGAGAATTAAGAAAACGCTTTAGCCGGTTGGACGTTTATTGGATACAAACAAACAGACAGTCCGGATGATAGATGGGGACAAAAAAAATATCAAATTATCAAATTATCGAATTATCAAATAATAAAAATTTATTCGCATCATTACACTGTTATTATGTTTTGTTTATACAAAAAATGCATTGATAAACATAGATATAACGTAAAACATTGTTTTTATTTTTAACATTGTATTGAAATGGATAAGACTATAAAGAAGGGAGGGGCGACCAGGACAAGGGCACTGAGTTTTTTTTCACACAGAGATTACAAATTTACATCATTGTACACTATACAATACACAATTTGCGTAGATTTGCAACAAATTCTTGAAATATTTAATAATTTTCTTCTCAAAATATCGTTGGGTTACGTAAACTACTTATTATACTAAAATATAAATAATGAATTACAAAATAAACATCGAAAAGAGAAAGCTTCTGAAGGTAAAACTACCAGAATTAATTAATTAAAACAAATTAATTTGAACTTTATTTGTATAGTCCAGTGAACAATTGGACCTTGATTAAAAAAATGTGAAGCCAACTTTTTTTAACATATTTTTGACGTTTTAAAAAATGACCTTGTCTTTTTATGTACACTTACTGTAAAAAAATTTATTTTATTTAATTTCATTCCTTCCAATAAAAAATTTTAATCAATTTTTTTTTCAGTTAAAAATCCGATTACATATTCGTCGAAGTTTACACATTGATAGAAGGAAGAGAAAAGAGACTGAAGAAGAAATTGAACAAGAGGTAGTATTGTACTAGGGTTAGTACTTGTACACGGGGTAATACTTTACAGTGTACACAGAGGTAGTATTGTACTAGGGTTAGTACTGTACACGGGGGTAATACTTTACAGTGTACACAGAGGTAGTATTGTACTAGGGATAGTACTGTACACTGGGGTAATACTTTACAGTGTACACAAATGTAGTATTGTACTAGAGATAGTACTGTACACTGGGGTAATACTTTACAGTGTACACAGATGTAGTATTGTACTTGGGTTAATACTGTACACTGTGGTAATACTTTACAGTGTACACAGATGTAGTATTGTACTAGGGATAGTACTGTACACTGGGGTAATACTTTACAGTGTACACAGATGTAGTATTGTACTAGGGTTAATACTGTACACTGGGGTAATACTTTACAGTGTACACAGATGTAGTATTGTACTAGGGTTAGTACTTGTACACGGGGGTAATACTTACAGTGTACACAGATGTAGTATTGTACTAGGGATAGGACCGTACACGGGGGTAATACTTTACAGTGTACACAGAGGTAGTATTGTACATAGTGTTGTTAATCGCTTTGGATCGTTTTTAGAAAAAAGTTTAATAAAACTTCAAAGATTTCAGAACGTTATTTTAAACTTTGATTTGATTTTATTTAAATTTAGCAATATCTTATTTGAAATATATAAATTAAGTATTTATTATTTCTATATATTAAGTTCTCTGTATTCAGTTGGAACTCGTGGAATTATCCGGATATTTTCGGAAATGGATTGCCCCGGATTCTGGTCCGGACACCGGATATATTTCGGACGATGACATCTCTCTTAAATCCGGATATTCAAACGGCGGTTCGCAGGTTAAGAGTCTTTTATTACATAAATTTCTAAACATATTTGAACTAACAAATATGCGACTAAAAATACGGTTCTTTTTGTAAAAAAAAACAGACAAGTTTTATGTTTTGTAAGTCAAATGAAAAGATTTTCAATATTTTCGTGAAACACTTTATTTCATCAAAAGCTTGCTTTAGTTCCTAAGTAAAACATGTTTTGATATGCTTTAATATTTTTAATCTTATTTAAATTTTGTTCCAGGTTCCTCGGTATCGGCCGGCTCACACGGATAAAACTGTGTTCTTAGCTACAGGAACATAAACAAACCAACCTAAAATTAACCAGAGGCGTTCACAGGGGGGGGGGGCTATTGAAGCTTATCCCCCCTAGATCAGTAAAATCTATTTTTTCCAGGGGGTTTAAAGACCAGTGGGGTAAGCCCCCCTGGAAAGAAAAAAATTAACCCTCCCATGGAAAAATTCCTGAAATTAACAAATCCTTAATCAACAAATTTGGAGCTGAAAGTTCATCTCTTTAAAATCTTAAAATTCCAACAAATTATCTTATTAAGAAATGTGAGGAAAAATAAAATGAATTTTTTTTTGGAAAAGGAGAAAAATCTATCTTTTTAATTTTTGTGGAATTCTTTAGATAACAAATAACTTGGAAGTTATAACTATTAATTACTACTTAACCGGGAGATTAAGGGAGGATAATTAAATTGAGGGGAAAACCACTTAGCCGAGGGCCTCCAAGAAAACTCCCGGTTAAGTAGTAATTTATCGTTTAATCTCCTGTTCCTGTTCAACGAAATAACCAACCTTAAATTCCCTCCTTTTTTAATTCCAGGGAGGATAATTACTTATCCTCCCTATTTACAGGGAGGATAATTACTTATCCTCCCTATTTACAGGGAGGATAATTACTTATCCTCCCTCTGTGATCCATACTGATTTATCAAATAAATAGTTCTCTAATTTAATTTTATATTTACATTTATCACTCTCTTAATCATAAAAAAGGAGGGAATTTAAGGTTGGTTATTTTGTTGAACAGGAGATTAAGTATATAACAAAATGGTTAGCATTCTTTACCACTAGAGGAGTTAGTATCAATTGTTCAGGAACTTGTTCTACACAATTGAAAAAAGATCGATCCTTCTCCAAGATAATCCTGCTTTTTGTAGATAATCCTTTACCAAGATAATCCTGCTTTATGTAGATAATCCTTTACCAAATAATACTGCTTTATGTAGATAATCCTTTACAAAGATAATCCTTTTTTATTGAGATAATTCTTTACCAAGATAATCCTGTTTTATGTAGATACTCCTCTACCAAGATAATCATGTTTTATGTAGATAATCCTTTACCAAGAGTATCCTGTTTTATGTAGATAATCCTTTACCAAGATAATCCTGTTTTATTAAGATAATTCTTTACCAAGATATTCCTGTTTTTATTAAATAATCCTTTTATCAACATAATCCAGCTTCATGTAGATAATCTTTGACCAAGACAATCATGTTTTATTGAGATAATCCTTGACCAAGATGATCCTGTTGTATGTTGGTACTCCTTGACCAAGATAATCCTGTTTTATGTAGATAATCCTTTACCAAGATAATCCTGTTTCTAAGATATTCCGGTTTTTTTAAATAATCCTTTACCAACATGATCCATCTTCATGTAGATAATCCTTTGTCAAGATAATCCTGTTTTATGTAGATAATCCTGTTTATTGTAGATAATTCTCTACCAAGATATTCCTGTTTTAATTAGATTCTTTACCAAGATAATCCATCTTCATGTAGATAATTCTTTACCAAGATAATCCCGTTCTAATAAGATAATCCTTAACCAATATAATCCTTTACCAAATTATGTACATTATTCTTTACAAAGGTAATCCTACACAAGATAAATTATACATAATGTTTATTTATCAAGATCTATTTTTATAAAGAAAATACTTTTTTTATGATGTCGGTGGTAACATAATTGTGGGGTTTCTTTGAGATTTTTGTATTAAGAATCCTGAAATATGAAACTTAAATTAAATTAATTTTACTATTTATTTAGTCTAGGATTACACTTTAAAGGAATATTTTTAGAAGAGTGTAAGGTAAAAAATCTTAATCACACGCCACAGACAAAGGAAGGCATAAGAATACAAAGGAAGGCAAAAGAATACAAAGTACAGACAAAGGAAGGCACAAGAATACAAAGGAAGGCAAAAGAAGAAAAAGGAAGGCAAAAGAAGACAAAGTACAGACTAAGGAAGGCATAAGAAGACAAAGGAAGGCAAAAGAAGACAAAGGAAGGCAAAAGAAGACAAAGTACAGACAAAGGAAGGCATAAGAATACAAAGGAAGGCACAAGAATACAAAGGAAGGCAAAAGAAGACAAAGTACAGACATAAGAAGGCATAAGAAGACAAAGGAAGGCAAAAGAAGACAAAGGATGTCTTACAAAAAACATTGGAAGGTAAAAAAACCAAGGAAGGCATAAGAAGACAAAGAAGGCCCAAGAAGACAAAGGAAGGCATAAGGCACAAAATTGAAAGGAAGGCATAAAAAAACAAAGATATGTACAAAAAGCAAAGGAAGGTATAACGAGACAAAGGAAGGCGCATGAAAACAAAGCAAGGCAAAAGAAAGCAAAGGAAGGAGTAAAAAAACAAAGGAATGCAAAAGAAGACAAAGGAAAGCATAAGTAAACAAAGGAAGGTAAAAAAAGGAAGGCATAAGTTAGGGATGCTAATGTTTTCAACCCTTCGTTAGCTCCCCCACATTTGTTTAACTTTATGTAAGACGACATTTAATAAAGTTGCATGTATTTTTTTCAAAAACGATCTTTTTTTCAATAGTGATCGTTTTTTTATAAATCTATCGTATAAAAACGGTCGCAAATCGTTTTTATAAAAACGATCGTTTTCAAAAACGATCGTTATTCGTTTTCTTTAAGTTCAAAACGCTTGGGTCGTTTTTTTCTGAAAACGAAACGATCATTTTTGAAAACAATTGAAAAACGAAGCAAAAAAACGAACATTTAACGATCGTTTTCAAAAACGATTAATAACCCATTAAGTAACCAAAGGAAGGTACAAAAAACAAAGGAAGATATAAAAAACAAAGGAAGGCAGAAGAAGACAAAGGAAGGTAAAAAAAACAAAGGAAGGCAAAGAAGACAATTAAACGCATAAGAAGACAAGCATAAGAAAACAAATGACAGGCAAAAACAAAGGAAGGCATAAGAAAACAAAGGAAGGCATAAAAAGACAAAGGAAGACATAAGAATACAAAGGAAGGCATAAAAAACAAAGGAATTCACATAAAGAGAAATAAACGCATAAGAAAAATATTATGAAGATGCTCACGAACTTGAAAGGGAAGACTAAACAAAAAGAAATATTACTTAGGGAACAAAGGCAATAAAAAAGTAGTATGTTGTGTGTGAGTTACGTAATAAAGGGCAGTGTTTAGAAGTTTATTTATTGCTTCTAGATACAAATACATAATGAATAACGATTGTATTAAAGTAGAGGAAGATGAGTAGGTCTTCTCTGGGTATAGAATCCAACGCAACTGATTCGCGAATTTAATAATCCTCTTTCGGGGATTTCATCCTCTACAAAGGTCTAATAAAAGAGAAATAGAGGACTAAATTAAGAGTAAAATAAGAGAATAAAGACAAGGAATGTGTCGATAAAGTTCTATTAAAATCCTGTTCAATGGATTTTCTTTATTCTTTTTCTTCAATTAAACGGGGTTTATAAAACCCTTAACAGGCTCTAATTTCTTGTTGGCTCAATCACTCAAATTCAGGGGTGTATATAATTCCATATTTTTGATTCTTTTCCCCCCCCCCTCTAAATTTTTTTTGAATTCCTTCCCCAAACTCGACAACTCAAAAGACATAGATTAAACTCTTCTTAGATTTATTATAGTATCATCAAAAAAAATTTACTCATTCTTACTTAATTAAACAGTAAAAAAGTCTACAGGGACATGAGACTGATTTTCTTGGTTCTTCTGTAGCTGTCCAAGAGATGCAGACAGATCTTCAAACTTCAGTTTGGACTGGAGTACTGTCTGGAAACTTGAGTTTTGACTGGAGTACTGTCTGGAAACTTCAGTTTGGACTGGAGTACTGTCTGCAAACTTCAGTTTGGACTGGAGTACTGTCTGGAAACTTCAGTTTGGACTGGAGTACTGTCTGGAAACTTCAGTTTGGACTGGAGTACTGTCTGGAAACTTCAGTTTGGACTGGAGTACTGTCTGGAAACTTCAGTTTGGACTGGAGTACTGTCTGGAAACTTCAGTTTGGACTGGAGTACTGTCTGGAAACTTCAGTTTGGACTGGAGTACTGTCTGGAAACTTCAGTTTGGACTGGAGTACTGTCTGGAAACTTCAGTTTGGACTGGAGTACTGTCTGGAAACTTCAGTTTGGACTGGAGTACTGTCTGGAAACTTCAGTTTGGACTGGAGTACTGTCTGGAAACTTCAGTTTGGACTGGAGTACTGTCTGGAAACTTCAGTTTGGACTGGAGTACTGTCTGGAAACTTCAGTTTGGACTGGAGTACTGTCTGGAAACTTCAGTTTGGACTGGAGTACTGTCTGGAAACTTCAGTTTGGACTGGAGTACTGTCTGGAAACTTCAGTTTGGACTGGAGTACTGTCTGGAAACTTCAGTTTGGACTGGAGTACTGTCTGGAAACTTCAGTTTGGACTGGAGTACTGTCTGGAAACTTCAGTTTGGACTGGAGTACTGTCTGGAAACTTCAGTTTGGACTGGAGTACTGTCTGGAAACTTCAGTTTGGACTGGAGTACTGTCTGGAAACTTCAGTTTGGACTGGAGTACTGTCTGGAAACTTCAGTTTGGACTGGAGTACTGTCTGGAAACTTCAGTTTGGACTGGAGTACTGTCTGGAAACTTCAGTTTGGACTGGAGTACTGTCTGGAAACTTCAGTTTGGACTGGAGTACTGTCTGGAAACTTCAGTTTGGACTGGAGTACTGTCTGGAAACTTCAGTTTGGACTGGAGTACTGTCTGGAAACTTCAGTTTGGACTGGAGTACTGTCTGGAAACTTCAGTTTGGACTGGAGTACTGTCTGGAAACTTCAGTTTGGACTGGAGTACTGTCTGGAAACTTCAGTTTGGACTGGAGTACTGTCTGGAAACTTCAGTTTGGACTGGAGTACTGTCTGGAAACTTCAGTTTGGACTGGAGTACTGTCTGGAAACTTCAGTTTGGACTGGAGTACTGTCTGGAAACTTCAGTTTGGACTGGAGTACTGTCTGGAAACTTCAGTTTGGACTGGAGTACTGNGGACCAAAAAATTTTTTTTGCACGCTTACGCGCGCAATTTGTGCCCCCCCTAAACAAAAGCCCTCGTACGCCCCTGGGGGGGCCATATTACTACATGTGTGGCCGCTATATACATCAATCCCATATCTATCCATCTATCCATTACTACCATTGTTGTGTATTACGCTATACATATTCAGTATATTGTGTCATAGAAAAAAACGATCTTCTATCCCCTCGATCGTCCCATTGTGTCGGGTAGGTTGATCATTAAACACTTTATTAACAGAAGATCAATACTCAAATCATAAACTTAAGTTATTCTTTGTAATGACAGTTTTTTGTCTATTGATCTACCTATCTATAAAATGTGTTTTTATCTAAATAAATTCCAGTTATTTATCTTTTTTATTTATCTGCTAACTTCTAACCAGGCCAATCTTTCTATTTTTAAATATTTATCATCTATATTTTGGTCCGAATTCGAGCAGTACATTTAATAAATACATATTTTTCACTTACTTTCTCGTGTTTACTTTCTCTTTTATTGCCTACTAATCGTCCATTTTTTCCAGATCTTGTCTCAAATAATTTTAAGTACTGTGATGTTATTAATACATATGCATGCCTGTATATTTTACAGTGATAATCAGAAAACAATGGAATAGGAAGACGAAACTCTAGCAATACTAGATTGTATTTGATGTTGTACAAAGCAAATAGTTTTATTAGACCTTATTAAATCAGTAGACTAGTGAAATGGATCTGTTTGCGATGTAAAATTGCTGTGTCTCATGATTATAAGAGTTCTTTAAGTTACAACTTGAGAATAAAAGTCGTCTTTCTATTTCAGAGTTTAATGGTTATCACTGTATATTTACTAGCTGAAGTGCCCGGCGTTAACCGTGGAATTTAAAAAATCGTCCAACAGAAACGACCTCCAGCGTTGAAGCGGTTAATCTGAGAGATACATGCCTAAGTTACCCAGGGGTAAATGTAACATTCTTCATTACAGTTACATGTCTCTAAGTGTTACGATTTGGCCAGCCATAGGAAACATGCATACACACAGAAAATTTCGACACTCCATGATTATTTACAAATATATATATGTAGATATAAGATTTTATATTGTATGTAGAATGTAGATTATATATCAATGATTGTATGAAATCAGGAAATTTATATATTTTATATATGCATAGAGTTTGAGCAATATTTTACTATTCATTACGTGACTGATGAAAGATAAATGTGCTTGCTGCAGTAGTGAGTAAGGGGGTGGGAGGTCTCCAGATTCAAGTTTTTCATCCTGAAATTTGAGAATGATTTATCAGGGTTTAATGGGAAAATATGAAAAGACATTTCGTATTTTCTTCGATGCTGCTTAGATTCTATATTGATTGATTTAAAAGGACTTTTTACCTCTTTAAAAATATGAAAAATACTTGAATATAATTTTTTTTTCGATTTTAGGATATTAAGCCTATATTTACTGCTTAAAGATGTTTCTGTTCATTGAAAACTATGTTTACAGTAAACACAACTTGAACTACACAGTAGGAGAAGGCAAATTTACGCAACATTACTGGTCCAACTTTATGACGTCGTAGCTCCTCTAGTTTTGATTTTAGGCACAAGTATGAGAAAAGAGAATTTATTCGGTACATATATAAAAAAAACAATAAAAGGAGTAATGATCGAAAACTTGTAAGATTTTAATCTTGCGTGCAACCTACTTTAGTTTAACGTGAACAGACACCTTTCTCTAGATTGTATCAACGAATATAATTAACTATCTATTTTAGCTTTAACTTGTGGCTCTATCTGTGAGCATCTTCTCTTTGTCCAGTATAAAACAATAACAAAAAAAGTTCGAGTGCGGATTTTCAAATATTTTTTCGCGCATTTTTAAAAATTCACGAAAATCAAAATCTTTTGGATACAACTTTTTGTAATTCTGAGCATCCAAAACATTCCCTGATGGGGTCATGTGAGGTCCCACACAAAATTTGGACCCGATCTTTTCAGCCGTTTATTGGATACCAAAGACAGACAGACAAGCAAAGTACATATATAGACTAGGATCATCTATTTCAAACATTTTCTCTTTAAATACATTGTAAAACAATAACAAAAAAAGTTAGCGGATTTATAAAAAAATCGTGTATTTTCAAAATTTTCGAAATTTTGATCATTCATAACCTTTCCTGGGGTCATGTGAGGTCCCACACATAATTTTGGTCTGATTGGTTCATCCGTTTTGACGTTTGTTAAGTACAAAAAACAAGCAAGCTATATATATATATACTAAATATATATATATATATATATATAATATATATATAAATATATATATATATATTTTTTAAAGTGTCGCAAAGCGTTGGGCTTTGATTTTACCGCTCTAACTCACTTAAAGAACTTGTTTTTAGCTATTGTCTTTATATATATATATATATATTGATAATAGACCGTCAATATTGATCAAAGATTAAAAACCAAGACATCGTTCCTTCTGAACATTTGTTGGTTAAACAATCTACGAAAAATAAAAAACGACATATTATATATCAGTCGTCCATCTTCATTACAGAAAAACGAAATGGAAATTTTCGCTTTAAGTACTGATCAATCTGGGCCTCATGAGCTAAACTAGTATTCCTTGTGTTTCTGATGCCAAAATGGTGTAAAATGGTGGTATCAGTATTTTGAAATAAGCAAACATTTCTTTTAAGGTTTTACTAATAAGGTAAGATATTACAAAGAAGTGAATTCTTGCCACGAACTCGGATTGTTTAATCACATATATCTTTGCTACCCAATGTCATAGACCTTTGATATTTCAAACCTATTATCAAAGGTTTACAGAGATAAAGAAATATTAAAATTGAGTTTTTAGAAAAAACTTTTTTTTTGACAAACAAACATATTTTATCACGATTTGATTCATTTTATTTCCAATATTTAATGTTTTAATTTGTTTGAATTTGATTATTTCTCTTGTCGCTTGCGCAACTATCTAAGAATGCCGCGCACCACTCACATTTTCGAAATCGGTTAAAAACGTTTTCTAAAAAAATAAAATATAACAAAATTAATTTAAAAATATTATAAAATATGTACTATATACAAATGTGGCGAAAGATAATCGATGACTACAGGTTGTAATATCTGAATGATTTGTTTGAAATTAAATTGATTTTTTTAAGGTCTAGGTCGTATTTTGCAATTTTCTCAATTTGTATGGGCGCTACAATTTTCTCCTTATAGACGCAACATATAGAAGTAAGATTATTAGCGATCAAAAGCGCTTTTTTATCGCATTAAGCCTATACCCACTTTCATTTTTCGCGAACACTCCCTTTAAAGTTTATATTTTCAAAATATTGTACAAGGAACATTATTTCATCAATACCTGGTTAGGTAGTTTACTACAAATTGATATTTAATGAGTGTAGGGGAAGTGGTGTAATTGATAGGACAAGACACCTCCAGATGATGGTTTAAAATTCATTAATTTATAATAATAGTGGGACTGGGAGTTCATAGGGGCGTCATATAAGGGGTTTATGTGGGCCGTGGGGGGATACTGTGATTCAATACTTGGACTAGTGTGGAAGAATTAAAAGAATAAAATTAGAATCAAATCAAATGAAGCTGTAACTTGAAATGGCAATAATAGAATATCTGAATATCTTTTTTCAAACGAACTGAACTGAACAATAGCCACAAACTTTAACTTTTATTAATTTTCATTCATAAATTTTTATGGATTCAGCCTGCTTTGAAATGTTGCAGCAATTTTTAAGACAGGGTCGATTTTAAAGTGTCGCAAAGCGTTGGGCTTTGATTTTACCGCTCTAACTCACTTAAAGAACTTGTTTTTAGCTATTGTCTTTAATAAGTAATTGGCAAAATACTCAGTAATTGGCAAAATACTCAGAAATTGGCAAAATACTCAGTAATTAGCAAAATACTCTGTAATTGGCAAAATACTCAGTAATTGGCAAAATACTCAGTAATTGGCAAAATACTCATAAATTTTTGAGTATAAATCTGTGATATTTCAAACTTTAACAATTTTATCCATCAAATTTCAGTGTTTGACATATAAAAGGTCTACAATATCAGGCCGTTTGCAAGGATTATAAATTATAGTTTGTAGCGAGTGATAAGTTACTTCGTATAACCCAGTACAGTATGTATCCTAAACGTAAGCAGTTTTAAATTTACTTTTATCGTTTCGGGACTTTATTTATCTGGAACAAATGCTTAGTGTACACAAGTAAATAATCTGTTCTCCCTGTATCTCCTCTATACTGGAGATAATCTCTCCTGGGTTCCATCCCGGAGTTAATCTCTGAGTAAACTATCTATATACACTGTAACAGCAGGACAAGGGATCTCAGAGACAGATTGTTTCTTCTGAGAATTTAATCCAGGGACCACGGAAGAATATTCAATTTTTAAAAAATACTTTTTTCCCTAATTTATGCTTAATTTCTACTCTTCTTTGTGTTTTTTTATTTCCCCCTTTTTGGACTCAGCCAAAAAAAATTAAATCTCTAAAAATTGTGGTTGATCTATTTTCTAATTTATCCTAAATCCCCTTGTATCTGCTGTCCTTTATCTACAGATTATGCTAGGGGGAGGGAATATGAACTAGCATGTAGCATGTAGCACATACATCAATTTAAGAAGACTGTTGTAACTTGTATGTTATGGTAAAGTTGATATTATTTTATTTTATTTATTATTTTTGTTCTTTAACTTAATAGTTTAATAGTTGCATTAAAAATCGTACAAAAGAATACTCTTCGTTAATGAGAATAGATGTGGTTTATCAATGATATTCTGTGTATCTCTCAAATATTCACATGATTTTTAAAGACACCAGTTCCTTTTTTATGAGTAAATAGAATCTAAGAATGCACGTTGAATCTCTTCTCTTAATGTCGTGCCTAATAATGTCGATTTTCTGAAAATTTTAACGTAGAGGAACATTGCTCACGAAGAGGGATCTGTGGTTTTGGTTTAGCAGACATTTTTTGCCAAAAAATAGTTTACAGTGTACAAGAAGTTAGGGGTTTGGGGTCCCAAAATGTTTTACTTTAGGAAAAAGCCAAACAATTTCAATTTTTTTTATAGGGTCCTTGAGAGTTAAAATTTAGATTATAGCAGAACTGTATCTATTGATTACATAACACATAATACACTACTAATGTAAACAAAGTTTAACAAACATAACAATGTCATATACTCATCTTCTCACCTAGATTCAAATCAAACAAACAGAGGATAAAACTGTTTGAATTATCAACTGAAATATATTATGTAAACAAGGTACTGCAAACATTTACTGCAGGTGTATCAGCCTGATAATAATCATGAATAATAAACTAATATATGTTCATGTATCATAAATAGAAGAAATAACCACAGTTTTGATTTTAAAGTTGGGAATTCAATACAATATTCAATATTTTGACTTTTTACACACTCCATTCAGGGGTAGACACTCCATTCAGGGGCCCATAAAATTCAATCCAATGCAATTCATTTTGTTGTAAACAAATGAAAGTACGATTCAAGAAAAAATTCCATAAAATTAGAGAACTTTAGCGAGGTGCTTGATTTTAACATGTTAAGAAGTTAAGGATTTGAGTAATTATTGACTTCTTCCTTCAACTGAAGGGTTTCTCGTAAACACAAATCATATTCAAAATTTAAATTATTCAAATCTGAAATCTCTACTAAAAAAAACATTTGAAACAAGTAGATTTTACAATTGATCTTTTGGATAAACTGTTTACTTGAAATTTTGCATTTTTAAACTATTCCTGGAAACAGTGTGCGAAAAAATGTACTTTTTGCAAACAAAAGATAACAATTTGATGAGCATCATCTGTCTGATAATTCGCTTTATCTAATATTCGCAAACAATATTTAGCAAATATTTGCTCAGTTTTTATTCTTATTTCGCGCCTTGAGAGACAAGACAGCTGCAGATAATAAAAGGAAAATCGCATAAAATTAAAATTAATATTATATTAATTTAAAAATAAAATAAAATAAATCATATAAAACTATTGCCAAGGAGTATTTATTTTAATGATGATTCGACTGATAAAAATTTACAAACTAATTTGTTAATCCCCATATTATTGCAACCTGATGGCATTTGATAAATCAAGTTAAGATTATTTGATCCAACAGAATTCATAGTTTGAAGTATTTAAAACTTATATTTTGAAATTGGCAAAGGCTCACAGCCTTTGATGTAGATTAAGAGGTTTCGTGAGTTTTGACGAAATTTAATAAAATGTCTTCTAGTTTGACTTCACAGGTACAACTAGATTACTCTAGATATTCAAGATAATTATAAAAAAACTAAAATATCTTACTTTTACTTCAAATATGTTTTTTTTCAAATCTAGGTAAGAAGTGTTGAGTGTTGAATCTAATACTATCTCGAATACTTTTAATTTTCAGTTCTATTTGACATCCAAAATATTAAATTAATTGATAAGTAGGCAGTCAGGCAGTCAGGCGGGCATGCAGGCATGCAGTAGCATTGGCCTTGCCATGTAAAATATGTGCTGAGGGGAGAAAATCAACACCAAGAACTAAAGCAGGACTCATATTGGTCGACAATTTTGAAATCCTTCATTTTCATTGGACGAGGACAAGAATCCTCGAAATCTGATTTGTTGAACAAGATTGAACGTGAAACCGGATTGGTGAAATCCTGAATTGTCGACCAATAAACTTAAAATGCTTTTTATGTGAAAGCATGATCATCAAGGAGTGTAATGTGTGAAGAGAAGTGTCTATTCATTAATAATCTTATTTTTCTTCACTTTTGCAGGATGGAGACGACAGGACTTGAATTTTGTTTGCACTGAGTGCATTTAAATAGTTTTTGTTCCTCGGACTCTAAAATAAGGATTTTTGAAATGTTGGGGGGCCGGGAGGGGGGAGGGCATCGATGCTAATTTGCTTAGTTTTTATGAATTTTGCAGTATATACACTTTTCAAGGTTACCAAAAATGATGAAACTTTAGATAAAACAGTAAGAAGCACGCATTGCCATTTACTGTTTAGCACCGATTTCAGGGATCATATCTAATTGCACGATAAGATAGATAGATAGATGATACCGCCGCGCCGTTCCAATTTCTATTTGTTCTGAATCGTCACCAAGCACGTGACTGAACCCTGATTGGATCGATCATATGCTACCGGAAAGATGAAACAATTGGGTGTAAAATCTATTTAGAAATCCTTTTGTGAACATTTGTTGACCTAAAAACTGAAATTAGAGGATCTTATAAGTAAACTAAAGGTTGAATGGTATAAGTTAAGATTTTGGTTTCTTTTTCTTCATGCTAAATGATATGATAATCAATGTAACCCGGAATACATATCGTGTTTGCTCATATTTAGCTGTAAATGCAGCGAGAATTTTGCAGTTTAAGTGGTATATAAATGGGCGATGTACCCACGCAGTCGGCAGTACCTGTACGCATATTTTCAGACGCAAAATTCACATTTGCATTGAAAGGAATAATGCAATTCTGTATTGTGAAGAATACAGATTACTCCCCCCCCCCCACACGTGCAAATAATCTTGTCTTATTGATATTTGTAACCCTAATCGTAAAAGTATAATTCTAGAGTTAATAATCAGCATTCACTAAATATTCCTAGTCCTAGTATTTGCAAAATTTTGTCTGTTTTTTTGTGCATTCACTATAACAGGAGATATGAAGAATTTTTGTACAGATTTCTGGATATAACTACGCTGTTTTTTGGTTATATAACTGATGCTTCAGCCTCACAATTAAATTTTCACAAGGATTTTCTTTAATATCGATAAACACGAAAACATTAACTTACACAGGTAGAATAAAACGGTTCAAAATGCTCAAAATGTATTTTCCTTAAAACTAGTTGTTAGTAGACACCATAAACACCAGTTTATAAATCTGCATAATATAAATGAATCCTCGAGATGGGAGTCGTGATATTAGGGTTCCCGATCTGAACTCAATTCGAAATGTCGTCTTCCAAGTTCTTAAAAAATGTCGTCCTCCGGTCTAATTTTTTCCTCGCATCGGCTTTCTTATGTGAGCCAATATCAGTTTGTATCTAATAAGATATTAATTAACAATCTATTAATCTTCTCTATATACAGTGGGACACATAAAATTATGGAACATGACATTTCATCAATCCTATCTTAAGTGTATTGAGAGCGAGGGAAGGCACACCACGCCATTTTTTTGTCCGCACCACAAATGACGTCACTCACCATTATTTCTCCCGAACACACCTTTTTTCGTCCGAACGTTGATTTTGTGCTTTTAAATATATTTTTGTATGTCTTAAAACACTTTTTTTCAATTTTAGGCAACGTCATGTTTCATATGAACAAATGAAAAAAATGGTGTGCTGTGCCCTCCGTCCCTCGTATTAATAGTAATGTTATAGCATGTACATAAATATATATAAGCATATAGTTTTATCATGCAATACATGAAAATCAACTTTTTAGAATTAAATGTGCCTTTGTACAACGCACAAATACAATTGCTGTGTTTCCTGTTTCCACAGTTTTATGGATCCCAACTCAATGGTATTATTATTATCATTAACGTTATTATTATTATTAACATTACCATTAAATTTTTTTATAATCATTATCATGATAATTTTACCTCGCCTCTGCTCTTCCTTGACAGATTGGAGTTCCAATAGACTCCAAGGTTCTCATACAATCCTTCAGGAACTCTGCCTGCTCCCCCTGAGCAGAATTTATTTCATGAATTCATAAAAACAAACGATTTTACAACATCTATAACAAGACCTGTAAACTGACTGGCCAAGGATTTATAGCCCATGTAATACATTAGAGGTATGATCTTTGCAACCATTTTCTCGCAAACCTTTACATTCACTATTAAACATTTACAGTGGTCTACAATTAAGAGGATAGAAGGAGAAACCAAATTGTTAGCGTTCTTGGGATTACTCTTTGGTCTTTCAATATCAAATATACCTGTGGAATTCTCTTCAAGAACGGATTTACAGCTCTAATAGAAGAAACCAGTTGATTCTCATCTGCGAAGGTAAAACTCCTTTTCTCAACCTTAATTATAATTTATTTATTATTATTATTGTTTACGTATAAACTTTTATTTCTTATTTTTTCTGTATATATATATTAAAGTATGTTTTATAAAAAGACGAGAATTTCCCTAGATGTAGGTACAGATATGATATAATAAGCCGAAAGTTTTTGTTATCACTTAATTGTCAGGTTTTTATTTGAACTTCATTGGAGTTAATTTCTACTTGTGATTGAAATGTCGTCCTAACACTGCAACAACAAAGAAAGTTGTAGAAAGTTGTAAAGTTATGATGATGAAATGTTTGGTTAAAAAATTGAAACTCAAAATAAAAACCCTATAGCAGTAATGAATGATAAAAGCCCCATACCTGGCAAGTTTGAATCTGAAATCCTGATTTTTTAAGAACTTTTCTAAATATTTCCTCAGGGTTGGTTACATCTTGGTAGACTGGCATAAAGTCACCAACATCCTAAAATGATTTGACAAATATTTAGCATTTAAAATAATAATTGATGAAAACTAATTGGTGAAGCTTTTTACATAGGCTTTACTTTGATCATGATCATATTCAATTGAAATATTTAAAATCACAAGAATGATTATTCTTTATCATAAAATGATGCTAAAATTAAGTGACGGCGTTGCTCGTAGAATTTCAAAATTTCTAAAAAGATTTGGTCCAGCCGTTTGGCCAGCTTAGAAAGCGTTGAAAGATTTCATCGCTGAAAAAAAACCTTGGATCGGAGCTTGTTTTACTTAAAATTAAACCATGCATATAAAGAGCAGGGTGATTTATCTTATCTGATTATTTTGTGGAAAATTTATTCACTTTTTTTTACTTTTAATTGAATGTTTTATCCCCTAAAACGATTGTCTGTTGATTAAACAATTAGAACAATATATTTTAAAATTAAAAATGTACAAAACCTATCCGTCTTTTGACTCGCCAATAAAAAAAATGTAAACCTGCATATACTTGGACCATCTGATATTCTTGCCAAGGATTTCATACATTCTAAAAATATGTCAAAGTGTCAATTGGATTTTTGATTAAAGTTTTCGAATGTGATATATGTATGATATATATATATATTAATTTAATATTTTCCATTCGTATGTTTCATGTTTTAACCAGGGGGGCTGGATCTTAGCTACCTGCTTGCTTGCACAGCCTAAGTGTATACATAAGTGTTAAAATTAATTCGAAATATAAGGAAGACGATTTTTCCGACTCAAATGCCTCCCATGAAGTACCATCAAATATCCATTCATAATTCCTTTGTTAATTTCTAAATCAACCAATTTTAACTCCGCCTTAAATGCAAATATTTCAAAACACTTTCGTTTTAAATAAATGTTAGAAATATCCATTTTAGATCTCTTTATTTTATTATAGTGACTTTTCAAGTCAACAATAAGACAGTTTACTGATCAAGGATATTAAGAGATTATGGCCTATATCATACAGTATACACATCAAATATGCAGTGCGCTTTCGCAGTACAAGTGTATGTAGAGGTTTTGTATCTTGAATTTTACTCATTTTTCTCAGAACCGCTTATTAACGATGAAATATTGCTCTGTAAAAGACTGTAATAAAACGTCTTCCTGTGAAAATGGAATCCTGCACACAATAAAGCTGTAATGGATTGTAATAGTAAAATGGAAAACAAATTCTCCTAAATAAATTATTTCAGAAATCAGTTCTGTAATATAAAGATTGACCTTTGGAATTGGAGTTCATGGATTGCATTAGTAAAGGATTAGCGTATATCATCACTCTATATACTATAACCTCGTTGCTTTAAACTGGAAGACGAAAAAATATAAAATCTCGGATTTTTTTAGGAAAATGTTAAATGTACAATTTTTCTGTAAAACCTAAAGAGTATTATAGTGCCTCTGTTAAATTTTAGCCGCCATAATTATGCAATACTAGCTGATTTACCCGGCGTGAATCTATGTAAGAAAGTCCCGGGGAAAAAAGTTTCTGGAAAAAAAACCTGGAAATAAAAACTTTGGAAAAAAAGTCCAAATTTTATCAAGTCCTTGGAAAAAATGTCACTGGAAATAAAGTCCTGTGTTTTGGATTCCTGGGACTTTTTTTCTAAAATAGTATGGGGGCTGCCAATAAAGTCCCAGGAAATAAGATCCCAGGAAAAAAAGTCCTGAAGAAAATAAATCCGAGGAAAAGAAAAACCTAGAATTGTGAATCATGCATTTTCACTTGTTAGAGGACTTTTTTTCTGAGGACTTTTTTGTATAAAATCATACTGGATCCACAAAAAAAGTCCTAGAAAATAAAGTCTCGAATTGGATTTCCGGAGACTTTTTAATAAAGGACTTTTTTCCACAGGACTTTTTTAGTGTGAAATTTTTGGACTTTTTTTCCGGAAACTTTTTTCCAAGGACTTTTTTGGCGGTTACCACCCGGCGATCCCTTCCCAGGTTACACATAGTTAGTTACTCCCGCCGTTTACCCGCGCTTGGCCTTAAATCAAGATTTTAGCAGTGCCCGGGGTTGCCCGAGGAACTTTAAAAAATTGTATCATTTTTTAGCCCTTTGTTCTCCCTGGGGTTCTGATGGGCTCCCTAAAAAAATCAGCCGATTTGGTTTAGCCGTTTGGAAAGCTATAGCTAACATATAAATGAGCAAAGAACTTTATTTTATGAATTTCAACATTTTCCAATTAAAAAAATGACATACATTATTGAGGAGCACTGAGATCACTGAGTTTAAAAAGCTGTGATTTTCGATCCCAATTTGATCGCTTTTTATTTTAATACTTTTTTTTTGTCAATGGATGCGTTTTAAATGAAAAAGTATGGAACAAAAACAAAAGTTTAAAGATTGTTGAATAAAATTGAACAAAACGCGACTGAATTCAAACAGAACGCATCGTGCCCAGGTTAGTCTGGGACCGGGGTGAGATAATATCTTTATTCAGGAGGAAAATTATTGTGTAAAATATTAACATATTAAATAAGATAAAATTACTGCATAATGCAGATTTAAAAAGAAAGCAACCAGAAGTGCGCCTTTTATGATCTTAAAAAATACAAGCCACGAATCCTGCATAGTGCATTCATCCCATACCTTCTTTTACATGCATATGATTCCTGAAACTGCATAAAGTTTTTTTTTGCCTGATCATTAATTAAACCAAAGAAGATTATATTCAAGGTAGGATACTTAATTTAACCTCATAATCGTCAATTTACAGTCTCATTCTTTGTAGGAAACCCTGTTTTATCTTTACATAGATGATTTAACTACCTGGTTGGAGATTAAAAGACCTTTACTCTACCTGAATATTGGATTAGAAGCTAGGAACAGAAGCATAGCTTCTCCTCCATCTACTAATAGTTCATAAACATTTAACATCATTTTCTCCAAATCAGAAACCTGAAATTATAGTTAATGGGTATGATAAGGTGATAATACGAAGTGGTAAAAATGGCTTGGCATTGCAATACAAATTTATATGAGGGTTGAAGGGGGGGACATGAAAACAGATCTTAACAAAAGGAACTTTGAGAGGGAGCAATTGACGGTATACATCTTAAACTCTGTTTATCTGCCAAAAAAGCTAGGAATTAACAACCAGAAAAAAATATGATACTAATACTATGCAGTTTTGTCAACAATATGAGAAGCTGAAAATCATATCCGTCTATATTTAAGCTAATACAAATTCTTAAAGTTAAAAAAGCAACCTGAAATTAAATACAGGGTGTCCCAAAAAACATGGGAATTCAGTGACGAATTGGATATCGTCTTCGTTATGAATTAGCATTGTAATACCTGATTTCAAAAGCCATAATATTATTATGTCTGCTAGAGTTTATTTTATGCAAAGGGTACAAGAATGTAAAGATCTCTCTATAATGTCTCCGCAAGATGAACCGTGAAGACGGACAAGTTTACTCTGTTTGTAAAAAATTGTCTTGTTTTACTAAGTACAACCGTATGCAGTCAACACATAAACAAACAAAATGTGAACATAGCAGACGAAACTCCTACAGACTACAGCTTTCTCAGAGCCCGAAATTTAAAAGAGTATCGTTGAACGAAACTCCCGAGTTTCCTTTTTGGGGTCTTGGGAATTGTGTAGATTTTGATTTAAGAAATTTAAAAAAATGAAGAATATGAAGAAACTTAATAAAATAATATTTCACAACAAAAATATTGATATCCACAAAACTGCCTAACCCCATTCTTGAAACCCGGGTTTCAAAACAGGTTTTCATAACGATACCCTGTCTTAAGTTTTGGGCTCAGTAGGTATCACTATACTAAATCAAAGAATTATTTAAAAAGACGATATCGAATTCGTCACTGAATTCCCATGTTTATTGGGACACCCTGTACAATTAGGTTGAGTACAAACCATGACTCATTTGATATGAACGATTAAAGTAAAAAGATAAAACGGCCAGAAAATCACAAGATTAGGTTAATGAAATAAACATTTAAAGATACTTTTCTTTATAAACTCATGTTTCACTCAACCTTTAAGCAAAGAAAACATATAATGATCAGTTATGGTTGTCCTTTGTATTAGTCTATAACATTGAAGGGATTAAAAGTCGTCTTCTTTAGAATGTCACAGTAACTAAACAGACTAGACTGTCCCAATAAACATGAGAGTTGAGACACGAATTTCAGATTGTCTTTTTTATGGTTCATGTAAATAGTAAATGGCTATTTTTGTAATTTTAATTATCAACATAAAACTATAAATACAAACAATGAAAACAAAACTCTAGCAGAAACCTTCTTCGAATTACAACTTTCTTAGAATTGGCATCACTTAACTAAATCAAAGACCATTTACAAAGACGATCTCAAAGTCGAACTTAAATCTTAAGTTTGTTGGGACACTTAAGACTTAAAAAACCGTGTAGTTATAAAAAATGATGATATTCAATACTTACCCAGTGAAAACAATATAGAGAGAACACCTTCGTGAATCCTTCAGGAAACATTAATCTAGGGGATTCCTCCATCTAAACAGTTCACAGTAAACTGATTAGGAAACATTAATCTATGGGGTTCCTCCATCTAAACATTTCACAGTAAACTGATTAGGAAACATTAATCTAGGGGATTCCTCCATCTAAACAGTTCACAGTAAACTGATTAGGAAACATTAATCTAGGGGATTCCTCCATCTAAACAGTTCACAGTAAACTGATTAGGAAACATTAACATTGACATGTTAGAGATACAACATCCTTAGCGACGTTACCGTCTATATACAGGGTGTCCCAAAAAACATGGGAATTCAGTGACGAATAGTATATCGTCTTTGCTATGAATTAGCATTGTAATACCTAATTTCAAAAGCCATAATATTATAATGTCTGCTAGAGTTTATTTTATGAAAAAGGTAAAAGATTGTAAAGATGTGTCTATAATGTCTCTGCAAGATGAACAGTGAAGACAAGTTTACTCTGTTTGTATACTGCAATTTTCTTGTTTTACTAAGTACAACCGTATGCAGTCAAAACATAAACAAACAAAATGTAAACATAGCAGACGAAACTCTTACAGATTAAAGCTTTCTCAGTTGGTATCACTATACTAAATCAAAGAATTATTTAAAAAGACGATATCGAATTCGTCACTGAATTCCCATGTTTTTTGGGACACCCTGTATATAAAGCATTAACCTCTGCTTCAATCTCTGTTTAAATGTCTGTTTTTATGTCCGACTTAACTTAGAAATTCTTTGACATTTTGTTTTGGGAACTATGTAGAACCACGGGAGTGTTTTAGCTTAGTTAAAAAACTCTAAGTTGAATAAGTTGATTTTTACAGTTTAGTTTCAGGCAAAGCAGGGTTCCCAATGCTAGTGTAATAAAGGACGACATTATATTACTTTCTACTTTTTTCTGTTGTATAGTTTACCTTCTCTAGATCCATGTAATGAAACTCTGTATTCTTATCTCCATAGTTGAGAGAGGAGAACCGAACCATCTCAAGGGAATTGTCTATTCCAGTCATCTTGTGGAGAACAGGTATACGCTAAACAATTATATTTTTTTCTTGGACGTGAACAGTAAACAGGATTTAACCGTTTATTTTTAATCTCTAATCGTTCTAATTTTAAAACAAGGGGAATTTCAATTCTGTGTTGGGGGGGGGGGGGTAACAATGTCTTAATCATGTTTGAATGTACAAACAGTCTTTATATTCAAAATTTTCCTTCTGCTGCAGCAATGCGAAACAAACAAACAAAAATTATTAAATGAAATAATGATGTTTGTACTGTACGTTGCTGTTACCTGTGATATAAGAGTAACTGTAACATCTCCTGAACCTGAACCAATATCCAGTATTCTCTCATTATCATTCCAGCTCATGGTAGGGAGAATAGTACTCAGAGCAATCTCTGTATTTAAACATTTATTTATCTTAGTTTAACGCTGATGGATTAATTTCGAGTTTACGATTTTGTTCAATATAATTATTTTGTATTAAAAATCCATTTTGAATAAAGTTAACATAAAAATATTATATTAGGAATGAATTGAATACATCCGAAGAGGATATTCGGGTTTAAAGGAGACCGTTGTGAAATAGAAATTTCACTTAAAAATTACATTGACCAAGCCCATTAGAAAGAATTTTTAATCGATTTGCCAAGTACAAAATGTTTCCTGCATCTCGTCTTTGCATCTGGTTAGAGCTGGAATACAACGCTGCATCCTGCATTCTACAATAAACTTTGTTATTTTTACAAGTCTTCTCCAGAAAGAGAGATATTAACGATGATACCTTGTATACAACTAATATAGAATGTTTTTAATAGATATTGTAGAAATATGATCCGTGTATGCATTGTTCCTTGAAGTGACCCCTTTAGTGCATGGTTCTTAGTGATCCACTTTGAACATGGTTTGCAGAAGTGAACCCGGTCCTATGTGTATGGTTTCCAGAAGTGAGCCCGACCCTATGTTTATGGTTTCCAGAAGTGAGCCCGACCCTATGTGTATGGTTTCCAGAAGTGAGCCCGGCCCTATGTGTATGGTTTCCAGAAGTGAGCCCGACCCTATGTGTATGGTTTCCAGAAGTGAGCCCGGCCCTATGTGTATGGTTTCCTGAAGTGAGCCCGGCCCTATGTGTATGGTTTCCAGAAGTGAGCCCGGTCCTATATGTATGGTTTGCAGAAGTGAGCCCGGCCCTATGTGTATGGTTTCCGGAAGAGAACCTCTTAATGCGTGGTTTCTTGAAGTAAACCCTTAGAGGCAACGTTTCTGGTTAACCCGTTCTCCTTATGTGCGTGGTTCTTGGTAGTGACCACTTTTATAAGTGGTTCTAAGAAGTTAACTCCTATGTGCATGGTTTATGGAAATAAATCCCTTCATATGTGGTTCCTAGAAGCAAACAATTAATTGCATAGATCCTGGAAGTTAACCCATGCTCCCCTGTGCGTTGTTCTTAGTAATGACCCCCTTTTGTACGTGGTTCCTAGAAGTGTGAACCCCTATGTGCATTTTTTCTAGAAATAAAGCATTGTTTCTAGAAGTGAACTCCTTATACCCGTGGTTCCTTGGAGTAAACCCAATTATGCACTTCTTGGAATCAAATGTATGAGTTCACTTCAAGAAACGATGCGAGTGGTTCCTTGAATAGAACCGTCATCTATGTGGTTTTACGAACATAGAATTGAACCCTTAAATGGACCGTTCACTTATTTGGGTAATTTCAGGGTAAACTGAACAGCCTATTCGCTCTTACTTTTCAAAGACAACTGTGGCCGGAGAAAAAGCCGATTTTTCGTTCAGAATTTGAGCGGAAAGGGACGTTCCCTCTCTATAGACACTATTTGTTATTTTTTTTCAGTGACAGCAGCCCAATAACATTTAAATTTATTATATTTTAATGTCATTATGTGTTCGTTATTATGAACTATTATATGAAAACTTTTGATATTTGAGTTAGCAAGAAATTTACGTTTTTCGTATTAAAACATGTAAAATATGTATACAAAGACGACGTCTCTACGACAATCAGTTAATCATTACTCGTATTTTGGTTCGTAGATTTTGTAGATTTTGTTCGCGTATGTGCACAACTTTTCATATGTCATGCCGCGTTCAATTCAGCTTTTTACACGGGCAATACACAATTTTGAATGCGATAAAATAGTGTTATTTTAGAAATAGAAAGTTTAAAAACAACAAAAATAAAAAAATAATGACATTTACAATTAACGATCAGATACTACAGTTTAATTTTATATTCGAAATTTATTTTGATTCACAACATACTGAAAAAAACATCAATTAGTGTCTATAGAGAGGGACCGTCCCTTTGCGCTCGAATTCTGAACGAAAAATCGGCTTTTTCTCCGGCCACAGTTCTCTTTGAAAAGTAAGACTATTACCAATCAAGAGCGAATAGGCTGTTTAGTTTACCCTGAAATTACCCAAATAAGTGAACGGTCCCTTTAAATGTGTTTTGTATGGTCTCTATTCACTGTAAACTCAGGTTTATACCGGGCCGACTTGTAAGCAGCTAGAGCAAGCTGTACTTTACAAATACAGGCTAGAGAAATTTATGTGTAGAAGAATGTCTCCTCCTCTAATGAAAAGGACAAAAAAGCTGCTGGGCATCCACTGTACAGCAATACAATAGTAAAATACATAGCAAAACATAATGTACATTGTAAACACATTTATCTGTAATCTTGGTCAAAAAACTAAATCAGAAAATGCTTTTAGGACAAAACTCGTTAAGCATGTAATAGTACCTCAATCTGTTTTGATACAGTTAGACCCAAAAACTGCGGAATAGCAAGACGGCATTTTCAGCAATCTTATGTGTTGATATTTGCTGTTGCTGTAAAATCAATATACTGAGTTAAATGTGCCTGTGTACATTGTACAGTTGCTGTGTTTTGTGTTGAATGGACTGCTGTTTAAAACCGCAACTCGGATCTAATAGGCTTTTTAGTTTTTTCTATTTTAGTTTTATGAGTCTTACTCTATAATTCAAACACTAATTAGTTAAACCGACGAATTTTTCTCTTTAGGGGGCGGGGGTTGATCACACAATTATATAAATGAAATTTTAAATCATAAACCTACTTATTGGATGGTTTCTCGTTCAAACATTGATGAATAACTACTGCCAACTTGTTTCTCAAACCATATTTTAAGAATACTCAACTCTCAGGGGGTTTTAACAGAAATAATTTCGTAATTAATTTTTTATTCAATTTAAATTATTTTAACATTTATTTAAGAAAAATGAGCAAAAAAAATTGTTGGAAAATATTGAAGTTTTTGTGTCACCCCCAGGTTTTAAAATTAGTATAAGGTTTGGCTAAAGCACTGTTCTATTAATAGAGAGAAGCAGATAACCTTTCTATTAACAACTTTACTTTGGGTCATCGTTAAATCTCTATAATACGCCATATATACAAACATACATACATACAGAAAGTAGAATAGACGACATCTACATTCTACATATATTTATAGTAGTAATCTATATTTGTTTGTATGATCAAAACTCATAATTCCATTGACCAATTTGCCTCAAATTTTGATTTGGGAACTACGGTATTGTTCTTATTTTGGGTTTAAAGTGCTAAATTATTTAAGTTGACTTTTTTAAGGGAAAGTTTAGTTTTCGGACAAAGCAAGGTTTCTTAGGGGTTAAATGTTAAAGTGATCGGGTTTTTTACTTGAATAAACAAATTCAAATTTTTTTTTTCACGAATAGAATATAAGTAAATCTAGTGAAGGTTGTTTCAGAAAATTATAAAACCGAAGGTAGTTTTCAGCTGAACGTTGGAACGATTTTTTTTACAAAAATCTGAAAAATCTTCTTAAAGTTTGTAATCTTGTTAATTCATGTTAAATGTTGAATTATTGAATTATATTTATATGAATTCAATTTATCAACGTTCAAAATATGTATAAATAAATGTATGTTATCTAAAATAAACACAAAAACCTGATTTCCTCTCTTTCCTAAAAAAGTGACATAATAAATTTCACATGCTTAGCTGTGTTAGTGTAAATTAGGAAAACATGGAGGAAAAATACGTAAGCATATTATCTATATTTAAATTATGATTTGACTTTTGTTAAAGATAGTTGTCACGATCCCAACATATTTTTAGAAAATCATCGCGGATCAAAGAATATTGCTTTTTAACCCAAGATAAATTACATCAATAATCAATGATAAAAGGACTAGACGTAATATAAAGTGAACATCCATTTATAGAGATGGGATGTACAATTCACAGCGGCACAATTAAAAACTTTGTCTAATCAAGAATAAAAATTAAAAATTGGTTATTTTCAACATTTCTTGGGTTCTCTGTGGACCTTTAGCTACAGAAACAATGGAGGAATTTGTGAAAAATTAACATTACAATGAGAGTGGTTATCACAATGTGTGATAAAATGAGTTAAAAGTTCCGCTACAATAAAATACAGGAGTTACCCTTAAATATGGGAAATAAGTGGCAACCTCAAAATAATATTTAATCCCGCGGCATTTTCGTACACACAGCAATAATAGTAGTGCTTCAATTAATTACCAGAGGAATCTATGGGGATTTCCTATATGTGGTCTGCTATTTTAATACGTAATAACCATACCTTCAATATTTACCGAGATACTAAGAAATTAAACTTAGATATTTTAAACTATGAATTCTGTTAGATTAAATAATCTTAGTTTAAAATATCAAGGTTTACACCATCAGGTCGTAATAATATAGAGATTAGAAAATTTTAGTTTGTGGCAAAAGCTCAATTCCATTGTTTGAAATATCAAAATCTAACTCCTAAAATCTTAAAGAAAAAAAGAAGCTAGCCCATATTTTTTTAAGGAACAGACCGGCTATGTAAGGTAGTTAAACTGAGTATGCAGTGTTTTGGACAAATTCTTTAGGATTCATTTGAGATATATAAAACTTTTGTATAATTACTGAGTTTGAGAGCATAGTCGACGTTCAAAATCATGAATTTTTCAGAATCGTTTTTTTTTAATTATTTAATAACGACAACGAAAATAAAGTAAAAATTATACAGTAAACTAACTAGATGGTTAGGAACATATTTCTCAAAAGAAATTTGTCAATAAATCATTGCTATAATCAATTTTTTCGTTTTCATCATTATTTTGAATTTCTTATTTTCTATGAATTTACTCGCAGATTTCTACTAAATTCTACAAATGTCGTCTTTTCAATAAAAATTCCAGAAAATCTGCAGATCTTTGTGAATAATTGAGAGATTATAGAAACTAATAATTGAACAAGATTTCTTATTTTCGATGATAAGATTAATTTTTATTTTCTCAACCTGTCCCTAAACAACTAATTAGTTTACTGTAGAATTTTGTTTACATTTTTTGTCGTCGTTATTTAATAATTAAAAAAAAAAAATTCTGAAGACGTATCCACTCAAAAGTACGATTTTGAACGCCGACTTTGCGCTCAAACTCAGAATTTACAGATCTTTAAAAAGTTTTATATGTCTCAAATGAATCCTAAAGAATTTGTCCACAACACTGCATACTCAGTTTAACTACCTTACATAGCCGGTCTGTCCCTTTAAAGCTCACAAGGCAGTTACTAATATTTCAAAATTAAAGACGATCTCAATTTCTTTCTATGTGTATTGGGACACCCTGTAGATGATATAACGTTGAATAGAATGAGAACCTGATTGAGTATACTGGGGGCTGCCATTGTGGTAAAGTTGGCTGGAATGTTCTGGCTCCAGCTCTTCTAAAAGGTAAACAAGAAACTTTCTGGATTAAAATGTCAAGTTTTCAAGAAAAAGTAATTCTAACTATTTTGTTTTGTGGAGGATGACTAATAATTATTCCACCTTCGTTCCAAATTGTCCAGTCAAATTATCAATTCTAGTTTCATTTATGAAGAAAAAGAAAGAAAAAGCGCAGAAATCGCTGTCTAAAAATAATTAAATAAAATCTTAAGTGGTTCGATGCAATTGCTCCGTGTGCAGAATGAAAATGAATGATCACGTGATAGTTCCCGAGAATCGATTTATTCTTTTGTTCGGAAAAGACAATCTTCAAACTTACACTTTCAACACTCATCAAGCAAGGTGAAATTTACCATATTAAGTTTTTTGTTGTAATTTATGTAATTTATGTAAGATTGATTTCTAATCTACACAAGACGACTTTCATCCCATGAAAATCCCACAAAGTATGGGAGTTAAGAAAGGACTGCAATGATTTTTCCTGGTCTTAATTCTTAATTTTTAAAATGTAGTCTTCAAAAATAAAAGACGACTTTTAAGTAGTCTCTTAAGTGTCATGTTTCGTGGGACTTTTGTTAAGCGTTAAAAAGCTAATTAAAATAGTTCTTTGCTTTTCAATATTATATCCTTCTGAAACTAAAATCCAAATTTCAGAATTTCAGAATTTTGTATATTCATAATTCATGGTTAAACAACTTTATTTTAACATCCTATCTATACTGTGCAGGCATCTATTCTGTAAAAACTGTGGGGTTCAAAGTTTCTACCGACCTAGATCTAACCCAGGAGGAGTTGGGTTCATGCCACATTGTATTTTAAGCCCTGATATTCAGGTTGTGTATTACAATGTGTTTTAATATTCAGGGAAAGGAACTGAACACTTGCCGCATACTTTGATATTCTAATCCTTATATCTTTGTAACCAGACGTATAAATTCTGCTAGAGTAAAAAGCAGTATTGTCAAATAATGTTTAGTTTCTTAACTTAAAATCACGCTTACAGGGAGTTCAAGATTGTTGATTTACAAGGTTTTTGTACATTTAAAAAAAAATGACACTTAAAAGCTTCAGAAAATATTTTTGTTGTTACCAAAGACCCAAATTGTCTAAAATCCAAAATGAAGACAAAATCTAAAAGATTCATTTTGTATTTGATTGTTCTGTAGGAGATCCAGTTGATCCAATTTGATGGAAAGGATTGGGAGAAATCTTACCATGAAGATAAATTGATAAAGAGTATGTCAAATTAGATATTGTATTGAAATAAAGCATTACATAAACAGACCATTGCAGAAAAGAAATTTGTAAATTACTTGCACATATACTTGTAAGAAAAGTCTACTTGTTTCTGTTATGAATCTTGATTTAAATAATATTAAAAATTTGTGAAAATTATAGATAATCTGCATCATATCCACAAAACTTGATATGATTCTTGAAATTCATATTTATTCTTTCTCAGAGCATGTTTGATTTGCCTTCAAGCTCCAAATGCGTAAAAAAAGAATCCCCCAAACTGCAAAAAGTGTATTTTTATTGTCCCCTAAAAAATTTATGTGCGTCTAATTCTGTAAACAATACATAAAAAAAGTTATGCTATATGGGGCTTTTGATTGTCTTAATTTTTATCAGAACTTTTAGAACTTTTAAGAGATTCGATCAATCTTTTACGAGGTTTTAATAACGTTTTATGAAATTCTATCAACGTTTTACGAGATTCTATCGACATTTTATAAAACTCCATCAACGTTTTACAAGGTGATATCCAGAAAACTCTGAAATAGGAAGACGACTTTTAAAATCAATAAAAGTCCAATGAGAATCATTGAAATACATCAATTGCGAAGTCAAAGACCCATTTCAGACGTTATAGATTATAGTAGTTTAATGATTTCATTCATTTTTTGCGAACAATGCTTTTTAAGAAATGATCTGCAATAAACAATGTTAATACAATAGAATCGAGATTTAAACTATCATCTTAGAATTTAATATACTTATTTTTGCAGATTTCTTTAATGTTCCTATCGGCCACTCCTTTTATTGAAAAAAATGACGACTAGATTAAAGCTATATCAAAGCTAGATTAAAGCTAGATTGAAGCTATAGTAAAGCTAGATTAAAGCTATATTAAAGCTAGATTAAAGCTAGATTGAAGCTATAGTAAAGCTATATTAAAGCTATATTAAAGCTAGATTAAAGCTAGATTAAAGCTAGATTAAAGCTAGATTAAAGCTAGATTAAAGCTAGATTAAAGCTATATTAAAGCTAGATTGAAGAAAAAAGTCTTGATTTTAATATTAAAAAGAGGGGCGTGAAGCGTACACAAGTCTAGTCTGAATACATCCAACACATCGGAGAAATCCCTGTTGGGATTTGTGATACACGAACCTGTACTTTGAACAATGAACATGACTGGCAATTTTATCTTACCTTACACATGTACACATATTTACCTGTAGTATATATATATATATATATATATATACTAGCAGTTGAACACTGCTTCTGCCTTCTTCTTAGTGAAATTTATCAAATTATGTGAAAAGACAAGATGAGTTATGTTTCCTGTATTTTGGTAAATATTTTAATAATCTCAACAAATTATTTGGAAATTCGTAGAAAGTAAAATATTATTTTTTATAACACCTCAGCAAAGTCGTTTATGAAGGATGTATTTTATAGAAATAACATAGGACGGGGAAAATTACTATGAAAGTTTGAAAAACTTTGTAATCATTTTAAAAGAAAGTGAAAAACATTCTAGACCTTTCTGTTCCTAAAAAACTTACTACATACAGGGAATATTAAATTATTAATTCTTAACCGCGATTTTTTAACACTGACTGTTAGAATTGAGCCAAATATTTAAAGTTATAGCTTTGTTGATCTTTGATTTGATTTTAAAACAATTACAGTATTTCAGCTCATGTTGCGTTTTGGAAGATATCCTGATTTTGAGACATTTACTATAGAATTAAAATCAATTTCAATTTTCAAGCATTAACACATTTACGTAACAAAACAAGATTTTTAAAAAAGGTAAAATCTAAACGATAAATGACTGATCCTGATTCCTGCCATTAATACTTAAACCCTATTGTATATGAAATGCCTGTATTTTGTTTGTTTTGAAGATACTGTTTTTGGGAGCTGTGACAGGGAACGAAGAGACTGACTTCCAAGATATAAGATTAAAGGTAGGATAGGATAGGATAGGATAGGATAGGATAGGCTCGTTTTGTATATTTTCTACATGCTAAATCGTTTGTAAATCAAAAAAGTGTGAAAGTTTATACTTTTTTTATTTTATTAACAAATTGCCATTCATTTACTATTCCAGCTGACTTTCTCATCCCACCATATCCCTTGATAAGTGGAAATCTATTGTGTTCTCAAATGGTACAACTTTGTGACCTCGTAGCTCCTCTGGTTCTGATCTTACGCATAAGTATGCCTGCAGCAAATTTTTCATGTTACATATTTAAAATTTAAAACATTTCTAATCTTCTCAATATATTATCTTCTATGAGAGGGGAACAGATTGAAAAGATTTGAATTGTTCAATTTACTTTAATTTGCATGACGTGATACATATTTTAATCTAGTGTATTGAGAACCTGCTGCTAGATGATCCTGCTAACCTTAAACATACAGAGAAGAAGTATATTCACACCAGTATTATTCTTGCTCATGTTCAACTACAACCTGACAACCAACCTCCACAAATGATAATAAAACTAAAGGAAAGTTTTTTTTGGATATTTCTACACCTTATTTCAAAATACACATAATACCTTTTTATTTGGAATAACGACTTAGCCTAATTACTAAGCTGTCTGAAATTGCATGCTTTTCTGCATGTCCAGCGTGGCAATGATTTACATTTTCTGTTCAATAAAGATGCTTTACATATATACATTTCATTTACAAAAAGATCGACAATTAATTTAAATGTAATTGATCAGAGTTTATTTTACCATAGTTCGTCCTATAATCCCTTTTATTCTAGATTACTACCACATCACATTAAATCTATTTGTTTCTCCCGAAAATTGGTTAGCACCTATAAAAACGTTCTTTAAAAATGTCTAGTAAATAATACATGATTTATAGTCATTAATTAAAAAATAAAAATATCCTTGAAAAAAAATATCTTCTCAGAAGTTTGTTAGTTCTCTCCTGGGTTCTAGTGTTGGAAGTAAACCTCATCTCATTTTCCTAACAGATCATCAGTCTATGGTTCACATACAACGAGTAATCATTCAAGAGATCGGTAGATCTCTGTCTGAAAATATTATTAGGAAAATAGCTTTTTATATCACTCCAAAATCCTAAGATTCGCTATCTTAGGATTTTGACGAGTTCTGGCAAGAAGGTTTAATTATATTGTTTAATTTCAATAATGAACAATGGATCAAATCAAATCGTAAAAGTAAAACTTTTTATTTAGACTAACAATAAATATAGAAACATAAAAGTTCAAAATTTATTCTTGATTTAAAGAAAAATTTCAAGATAACAGAATTGATAGCTCATTCTTCAAGAAATGTTAATGATTAAAGCTAGTTTTGTGAAGAGTTACAGAGGTTAAGAACAGAAATTGGATGTTTCCGAGGTATGATTTTTTATAGATTTTTTTTCCTAAAAAATGGTTGGGGGGATCGGAGGAAAGTTCTGTTTCAAATTTCCCTCGTAGAAACTGTATACAATCTTATCACTATTTGAAAACTTCGAAAAGACTAATTTTATTTCTCTTAATTATACAGATAAGTAAGATAGCATAAAGTTTTATATACTTATGTATTTATATTCAGATCCTTGAAGGTTGAGTTTGTCTCACTAGAATACTTCTCCTCTAATTACAGAACCGAGATAGGAATAGTTGAATTGATTATATCATCATTAATCACTGCAGAGCTCTAGCTAATCAATTATGTACCTTTATTACATTAATACAATCCATTTTCTCATCTCCTTCGTACCTTTTCGTTCCAAACCCAGCCTATTTTTTGTTGCTAATTTCTACATAACAATATTACTGTTTTCGAATATAAACTTTTGTGGCCCCACAACAAATTTCTTACCCAAATGGGTTAATTTTCTTTAAATAAATAATATTTCAAAACCTGTAAAGGGACTGTCATTTTAACTTTATGTGAACAACAATCTAAAAAAGCTCGATTCACAACGGCAACATTAAAATCTTCATATTTGATCAAAAAAGTGATAAGTATCTAGCTTGGAAAGTTTTAAATTTAGACATTTTCCTGCAAGGTTTTTGCAGTAGAAATTTAAAAGTCTAAACCACAATTGAAAATAAACAAATTTCAAATTTCAGATTTCTTGGTGTAAAAAAAGTCTATAAAGGGTATCTGTGATTATTATTTTCAAGCCCATAAATAGAAAGTCACTTGAAGTTACGTCTACTGTCTCTTTTAATCAGGAGCATTGTTTTTGATTTCCTTTGAAATGCAGATTAAAGTTTAACAGAGAAGAAAAGATCAAAGAACCAACATTTATAGAAAAGCTTTAGAAGCTTGATCGAACAATCTCAATAGAAATGTTGGCTGAAAGATTTAACCCTAAACAGTTCTCTTTTCAGGTTTACTTATTTTGTCTCACGCTTTGTATACATTTAAATTGCAACTACTTGTTCAGATGGAATAAAAAAATATTTCTCCTACTCCGCTACGCAGGAATCTTACCTATATAAGCTCTGAAGAATAGATGCAATCAATATTTTTAAAGATTTGAGTAAATTCCTGAGCATCTCGTTAACTTCCACGACTGAACATTATGATTTTGGTGGGATTTTATCTATTTATACTAAACCTTCCGCCTCTCTATCTTATTGTGCCAATAATAAATATAAATTGGAAGGAATTCATCATGAAATAAATTCTTTAAATCTATTAATTAGATTGTGCCCTTTACGTAACTAAAGCTATGAAATTATAAACTCGTCCTAATTAATTTACTCTGAACGTAACCGCTCCAAGACTCTCTATACCTTCATCTGTTTTAAATTCGGTGAGAACATTCTTAAATCTATGGTTTAGTTTCAAACTTCCAATGGATTCTCTTTGCTCCAGGCAGATCTGCAGGAGAACTTTCAGAGTTCAAAATCAAACTTTACAGCAAGAAAGTTTAAACTTAACGTCTGCAAGAAACCAGTGCAAATAAGTTTACTTTGACTTCTGTTTCTAGATTGTCAATGAGTTCTAAGGTAAAGGTTGAGTTTAGAAAGGAGAGCAAGGAGAAAAATATCAAAAGGAAATACAAATCTAAATATTTTCTTTATAACTTTCTGATTAAAATCCCCCCCTCTCCTTTAATTTTTTCTAATTTTCTGATCAAAATCCCCCCCCCCCTCCTTTAATTTCCTCCAACTTTGATGCTTTACCGCAGGTTGTTATAATATTTGATAAAAATTAATCTAAATTTGCAAAATGTTGCAAACCTTTGCAACAAAGTTTTGAGCAGAAAATAAAGTGAATAACAAGAGAATATTTTAAAACTAAAAGTACTAATAGAAAATTCGAAATTATTTAGCGCAAAGGATTTGAGTTTTTGCCACAAACTCTGATTTTCTAATTACTATATCTTTTTAATCCAATGTCATAGACCTTAGATATTTCAAACTATGAATTATGTTAGATCAAATAATACAAGTTTGAAATGTCAAAGGGTTACACCTTCCTGTCGAAGAGATAAAGGGATTAGAAAATTTGAGTTTGTGGCAAAAACTCAGTTTCTTCCTCATATATTTTAAATAGTTACAAAATCCTTTCCTTTTTCGTAATTAACTTCTTTTAAATAGTTCTTTGTTCTAAAGGCCTCCAGTTGAAAAATTGTGTATCCTGTTTTCTGTGTAAAGTATTAAATATAAAATATAATGTGTTGGTAAGCTTGCTTTCTTTGTGATCATAAAAGATTCAATGATAATTATTTTCAACGAAACTTCCACCCATAAACGACCCTTTTGCCCTCTCCATGTCTAACCTTTGTTTCTAAGTAACGTTTGAATGTAAAATTTGAAATGTAAAATTTAGGATCTGTTTGTTATAGCACCATTCTACTCTAGAGCATTCCCTGAGGAAATCAAGGTGTTGCTGGCGGTAGATGTAGATCTAGAGTTCAGGTTTAATGTAAAACAATTTATGAATTAACAAGGTTGGAATAAATCTTAATCTTTAAAAAAAAATCAAGAACGACTTACCAAAAATTCGCTGAAACTTTTTGAGGAAACCCATGGGTGACATAAAAGCTAAAAAGTAGACATTATTAAAATTTAACGGGCAAAGCTGGGCACTTTATTTAAATCATAATTTAATTCAAATCGCGGGTAATAATAAGAACCCGGGCAGTGCTGTGTAAAGTTAGTAATTAATATAACATAAAAATGGAAAACATATTTAATTCAAAAAGACCTTCAAACGTTAAACTAAAGACCCTGATTTTGGAAACCACATAGCCCAAGTATCAATCTCTTCATTTCAACAAATATTTTATTATTTCAGAACAGATTTATTCTTTGTGCTCAAAAAGTTTGAGATGATGGAAGACAGGTGAACTTTTTGTTTTAAAATCACATCAAGCTAAACAAAATTTTCTAAAACGGGGTGTGTAAAAATAAGATTATTTCTGACTATAAAATCAGGACCAATCTAGGAGGGACGTACTTTATTCATTTGCTTTCCTTCCTTTATTTAATTACCCTATATTTAATTACCCTATATTTAATTACAAACCGTTTGTTTTTATGGGATTACTAAACAAGTTAAAAACAGAAAGGCTGATAAATTATTTTTTCAAGGATTTTGTTGTTGTAATTTTTTTAAATAACCCGGGACCAAAAAATAGTACTTTTAACACAAACTTTAATTCCTGTTATAGTGTAAACCTTAGATAATTCAAACGTAGGTTATTGGCCTATCAAAATTCATAGTTTGAAATATCTATATTGAGTTGCAGAGATTTAAAGATTAGAAAATCAGAGTTTGTAGCAAAGACTCAAGTCCTTTAATGAACACAGAGAAGTAGTTGAACTACGTAGACTAAGTTGTACCACTTATCTTGTGCACCGGTTCAGGTTAAATAGAAGTAGTTCAACGTAGTCTACGTTCAACTTCATCTTGCTATGAATGAAACTTAGTTCCAAAGGATTCCCCCCCCCCCCCCCCCAAACTAATTAGTGGCATTAAAAAGGATTTTTATTTTGAAAAACATCGTTAGTCATATTGATGTGATTCCTGAGGATTATTTTGTTCATCCTATAAAATGTAATATATTTCTGAAGAAAAAACGAATGTTTTATTTCCAATCTTGATTCTTACTCTGCTCAGTGAGTTGATAGCAGTTGGTCCTGATCTCTCCCCTCACTACTACTTAAAGCTTGCTGCCTACAGGGAGAAGTTTCCAGAAACAGCTGTGGGTCAGCCTGGGAAAACACAGGTAACCCGTCTAAATTTGCTATGTAAATATATCTATTTTCTTTCTCAATGTCCATATTTTCCTTGTAAATATTCACATGTTCTTTTCTAATATCCATATTTTCTATATGAATATCCAATGTTCTTTGGAAGACTAAAGAAATTGAGTGCATACCCCTCATTCAAATTTTTTATCCCTAGCTTAAAAACCTGATTGTGTAAACCTTTGATATATTAAATATTTGATCTAACAGAATTGATGTTTGTTGCATACAACTAATTCCTCTATTCAATTTCTAGCTGAATCCCCCCTTCCCCCCCCCCCCCTCCATCTCCTGCTCTGGAAAATATATTAAGTGAATTCTCTCATGTGAATTGGAATGGTATCTCTTGTAGTTCTGTTCTAATACCGATATTGAAGGGATTTAATACTGGAGTTGTTATCTATGATCTGGAAAGATTGAGAGAAATTAATCATCTTCGAGAGTACATTTCCCCAGAGTACATCAAGTACCTCGTCAACAAGTACATGTTCTTTGGAACTGTTGGAGATCAGGTACAAAAGTACATATTCTCAGTACTCACACGCACAAATAACTTTCATTGTACACTAGCTGAAGTACCCGGTTGTGCCCGTTAAAAAAAATGATAATTTGAAAGAAAAAAATTTTGAAAAAAAATCGATTTTTTAGCCCGCCCATGAGAGTCCACAAAAAATTTCAGCCCATTCGGTCCAGCTGTTTGACCGGCTATAGGGAACATACAAAGGAATGTCTTGTCTTATTATTGTACATTAATTGATTTAGCAAAATTTCTAAACCTATTTTTTTTAAAGGATTTCTTCACTATGTTGGGATGGGAGCATCCTGAACTATTCTATTCTCTACCCTGCTCTCTCAACTACCAAACCTATTTAGAAAAGGCGAGGGTTAAAAATATTAAAAGAACTTTTTCGTCATGATGGTAGATTGAAATACTTTTGTCTATACGAGAAAATGAAAAAGTATTCTCTAAATGAGTTCTCAAATATCAAAAATCTTCAAATAATCTCGATCTATAAAGGGGTTGTTAGAACAATTCAAAACTTTCAGCTGAAAAAGAAGCTGGACATCACCATTTTTTTTGGAATAGAATAAATCGCAGACTTTATTTTGCTATTGAAATCCAAAAGTCTTAAGCGGTAGCGTTGAAAATCGTATATGGCATTTTTCTATCTCAAGTGTCAGCTAAAATTAAGTTAACCGTTCCTGTTAGTCCATGTATTTTAAGTTGAACATAAAATAAATATCCATAAATTCCATAAATTATCCATATTCAATCGTTCATGGAATTGGTTACCTTAAGAGTCACGTTAAAATTAAGTTAACAGTCCCTTTAATGTCAATGTATTTTAAGTTGAAACATAAAATCAAATAATCCATATGAAAAAAAGATTTTTAACCTGATATCCAGATAACCACGGAGGAATTCAGACGGAACTACACAAGCTTTATAAATTGTCCAGAGTATCCTTTAATTATACATTCTAACGGATCTATCTAATATAGTGAACCCCTTAATAACGAATACATCGAAAGAATTTATCAAATGTCGTCTTGACAATTTTTCAATGAGTTTTATAATATATTACGTAAATTTCAGTATTTGCGAAAATAAATAAATATCCATGAATTTGCGGGAACAGTTTCAAAGAGTTCCATATAATCATTTAATTAAAAAACTAAATATCTGCAACATTCCATTATCAGAAAGTGAAGAATACGACATTTGATGAATTCTTTCGATGTATTCGTTAATAAGGGTTTCACTGTATATTCATAATCATGTTAATACACAACCTTTGAAACGGAATAAAGATAATTTGTTCTATTTTACAAACTTTTAAATAGGGCCTAACTCGCCTAAACAAGGCCTCGGCGCTAACTGTCTGGATTATAGAATTTCACCTGATAAAATATTTTCTCAATTTTTTATATTCTTGACTGCAACAAAAAAAGCTAAAATAGCAAAAAAATGGTTATCGGTAATAAAAACAAAAATAAAAAGTTTAAGTTAAAGAGGGTTTATTAAGGTGCCCAAGATACCTAAAATTTCACAGCAAACATTAAAATCCTCGTGACAGTGAGCCATCACCACTTTTAATCCCAATAAAAAAGTTAGAGAACATTTTTGGAATGCAATACAAAAATCAACGTTTTACTAAGACAGATTTCCCCGATATTCTTTTATTCCCACACTCAACTGACTAGTCCAGAGGCCGAATTTGAAGAATTTGAGCTGCGGCTCAAATATGAGACGCGGTTCAAACATGGTTGGTCCACTTGAAATTGTGTTTCGAGATTTGAGCCGGCGCTCAATTAGAACAGGTTTTTGGCGGTTCAGCGACGCGGTTTAAATTATTTAAATTCGGCCTCAGGGCTAAGTATGTTGTAAAACTACTTTATCTAACTAACAGAAGATGAACTATATTTTGACACAGCTTAGAATTATTTATGAGACACGCTTAGTGATAAACTGGTGCAAAACAGTTCTTAAAGCAGTATTTTGATTATCAGCATAGATAAAGATAGATTGCGCATAAGACGACATTTTTCATCTTGAAAGAACAGAGATGTTTTAAAGATATTCCTACTATATAGATTAACTAGGTCGGTTGTGAACATTGGCTGTTCTTATGTCATTGAGTACTTGTGGTGTACATGAGTTCTGTAGAGAGAAATTTAAGTTAGTTTAGTCCTTCTCATGTCCTTCTTCAGTTCTCGTCAATATGATATATTGCTCAGTAAAATATTTTTGTTCAAATAGTTCCATTCCCGGAGTTATTTTGCACTCTATTATGAAATCCATTAAAACACCAAACCACCCCGCTTATCATTGAAGTACACTTTGACCCCTAGAAGTATTAGTTTGCGGACTGTACAATTCTTGGTGATTTTGCGTACATAAGCTATATATGTTTATTTATTTATCTATGATTATCATATTTAGTGGAGCAACTGTATTTCATAGGTTGAATTTAGGGTACGCACTTTTTATTTACACGAATGATGTTATAAGCTTAGTGGGCTAATTGGAATTGAGTCAAAATGTCAAACAAACAAAAAACACTGGAATCGGGTGATTTTCCATTCACACTGACTTGCTAATTTGCTTAACACCTGCTTACCTTAAATATGTATAATCCATTAAAAATATCTTGTTGAACAAAAATGTATGTATATGCTTTAAAATTTTACGCCATATACAACTGTATCATTTAAAATTCTTATTTGAAAGCACTAAAACTAAAAGAATCCTTTTACTGAGTGGTAAACAGGTTGGCAGAGTGACGTCATTGAACAAATTTTGAGAGAAATAAGAAAAACAAAAACAGTCTAATCGTATATATTTAATGGGTTTGAAAACTTCCATTAAAGATACTATAAGCTTATTTTAAAGTGACACTCACTTCTTTATTAATTTCATCTTACGATTACCCTTATGGTATTAAACTAAGTCTGCCATGGGGGTTCGCCGAGGGTCAAACGACTTGGGATCAAACGACCCAGGGTCAAACGACAAAGGTTTAAATGAAAAACGATTAAAAACGCGACAAAGGGTAAAAATTGAGAAAAAAATATTTAATGTATCATTTGTGGGTTAGGGTAGGCTAAAACAATTTCTGGGACGAGCGCTGCGGGTAGGACTGGCTAGGGGACGAGCGATGCGGCTAGTAGTTCAAATGAACATAAAACATAGCATAAAATATTTATTACTTCAAGATTATGTTAGGTTAAGACAATTTCTGGGCCGAGCACTGCAGCTAGCACACAGCTAATGTACATAAAATAGTTCAAATTAACCGTTTATTGCACTTTCTGACCCTATGTCGTTTTACCCTTTGTCGCATTTTTGACCGTTGTCGTTTGACCCTAGCTCGTTTTACCCCATGTCGTTGGACCTTATGGCATTTGACCCTAGGTCGTTTGACCCTATGCTGGTGAATCGCCATGGGATATTTATATGCTCTTCTGAGATACTTTTATTGATTCCTTTGTAAATCAGGGATATTTTACCTCGCGGTTATTAGAAACCTTTTTATCAATACTTGAAACAATTTATTATGTGTTTCTGTATCATAATCTTATTTTATTCGAATTAGCAACCAAACATATGATATTGGGTATAATCCAGCATCAATGGTGTCGGAAACATACCTCGGGTTGTTATTCATATATATTTTGCTATTCCATGTGTGTATCCAATAAACGTCAAAACGCCTGAACTGAGACGGGCCATTTATTTGGAAGGTTTATAGTGAGTCCAAAATTGAACAATTTTGTGTTACATTAATTGTTTTGAAAATGCACCAATTTAAACAGAACAAATCTGCGGAAAAAATGGTGGCTTTCTTAGGAAAAGTTAAAAGCTAAACTTGTTAATAGGAAAGGGGCGCCACACAAAAATGTTAAAACTACGAATTTTAAACTAAATACATGTTTAAAACTTTACACGCTTTTTGTTTTTTTTCAACTTAAGATCTCCGATAACTATATATTATAAAAAAAAATATGAAAACCAATTCTTAGAATTTTAAGCAGACATTTTTCTGAATAAATAATTTTCTTTATTCGTTGAATATTTTTTAATCTTCTAAATTTTAAACGTTGCTTATATCTTTTATTTTTTTGTATTAAAATGGATAAATAGTTTTCTAGCATTATTGGAAAAGCAATCAAAGTTTAAAAGCAAAGTAGAATGTAATTTGATATATTGTTTTTCTATTAGAAATCTAGAGCATGCTTTCGAAGTTTATGATCCACAGAAATGGGAGCTCTTCTTTTCTCAGGCGGGCTAAAGTAGAATACAAGTTACAGATTGAAATGTTCATTGAATATTATTTTAAATTAACCTTGGTATGCTCGCAGTGTTTGGTCTTGGAGGTTTGGTTGTGATGGACTCCTTGGAGTCGAACCCCCATACCATGGGAGATCCAGGCCGGGATATAACAGTAGGAGGGATCTCTCCGACTAAGTCCTAGAACAGGAAAAATTAATTTTGTTCTCAGGACTCAGGAAATAAATATAAAGAGACTCAATAATGTTGGGAATTTGATGAGACAGCATTTATACAAGAAACTTATTTACTAATATCAGAATTCTTTGTGAAATAAGTTAAATTAAAAATCCACAAAAATTGTTCAAACAGTCCGTTTGATAAAGTGATTGTTCTCGTTCAAAACATTTTGTTTACCTTATGCTTTGTTAGGGTTTTAGGTGGGTCTGATTCTATGAGTATGGGTCCTTTTAGTAACACCAGATGAGAGTTATCAAGGATGCAAGTTTTCACCTAGAAGTTCAGATTAACCAGTTTTGTTTTAAAAATATTATTTTTAACTATTGCATTTGTTGAAAATTACCTTAATTTGTTCTTCTGGTGTGTTGGTGGGATCTTGATCTGGCACTTCAGCTTCATCCATTAGTTTTGTGGATTTGGTTTCTTGTGTTTCCTTTTCATCTGTATTCGTCATACTTGTACTGTTCTCCAGATGCCTAATCAAACGTAAAAATATCACATATCATCAAAAGCAAAAGAAAGAATATTTCATTTATCAATTGAAACTTCTGCGATTCTTCGCCAATATTGAGTATTTATCTAGATGCGATTTTTAGCAGTTTCTTTCAACGTGATTCAAAATTAATATCTTGCTTCAAATTTACATCCTCTCCAGAGTATTAATGCAAAACGAAAAACATTATACGTTACTAATGTATAAAATACATGGGTTTCTTTAAGATTTACTTCCTTATGATAGGAGGTGGAGGAGGCGTATCCTGTGAAGCGTCTGAAACTTCTATTCCAGCATCGCCACAATCAAACTAAACATATGACGTACATGATCGAAACTATCAAATACTGATATTTTCTGTTGCAAACGTCTGAAAGGGACAGTGAGCGTAATTCTGAGTGAATCTCCATGAAAAGATGGCAATGCCCAATTTACTACGGCACCATTGAAACCCTATTCTGACTCGAAAAGTGTTTATTTCTGTGAGTTTCTTCTTTGCTTCTTATAAACAAGTGAACTCGAAAATGATCAAAAAAAACAATGATATCATATTCAACTTAATCAGACAAAGGTTTCAAGAGTACTATTGTATCATCATCATATCATATATGTATTCAACTACAAAGCATGAAATATTACAAATAAGCAATCACAATTTACTATGCAGTTTGGACCCGCCTAACCAGGGTTGGTTGTTTTGAGTGGTTGGGCCGAAGATAATTAATGATACTGAATATAATTGGTTACACATATCAAGATATGTTTTTGGATAGGTAAGGAGTTGATTGGAAGGAAGGAGATTGTCAGGTGATCTGTGGCAGGGTGAGATCAGAGGGATTTTTATGTAGAGATAAATTAAAATACAGGGTGTTAATGATGGTAGTTACAGAAACAGAAATAAGCTAATAAAGTTTTAGTTATTTTAGTCTTTTTTACAGTCCCTTTAAAGGGTTTTAAATTATCACCAAGTGCAGGGGTTGTAATCTGGCCTCACATACATTAAACTGCGCTTTATTTAAAGCACATACAGGCACATCAGGAGGAAAATAAAGCTTGATCAATATTCAAAAAATCTATAAATAAAATAAATTAAGCTACCATTTTAACATTTTCTTACGTGCAGTTTGATGTTTCTTGAAAACTAAACGTTTATTTAAAATGGCCCTGATTCAAGTATAAGGTTTTGCAAATGCCTTAATTTTGCAACATTCTGTCATATTGTTATTTTTACTATATTTTAGTTGTTTTAACAATCTTAACAAGATATTTTTGCATTCCTAAGATAAAATATTTTTCTGATGAGGTAACCTTCTTGCTTAAGATTTCAGTTCTCATTCAAGAAGCAATTTTTTTAAAGTTTGTGCTGACTCAGGGCTCAGATACTGTTAAAAAGTTTTATATTTGGAATAAAGTTGAATGCAAAACATAAACTATGAAGAATATTCTTAAATAAACAAGGTTGAAGTTCTGCACAAAGGAATTGAGTCTTTGCCACAAATTCAGTTTTTGTAAAACCTATATTTTTGCAACCTTATGATGTAAACCTTTGATATTTCAAACTTACATTATTTGATCTAATGCATTCATAGTTTGAAATATTAAAGGTCTACGACATTGGGTTGCAACGATATTGAAATTAGAAAATCAGAGTTTGTGGCAAAAACTCAATTCCTTTGTAATTCCTTTATAAAAAAGCTGTTTTTTTGGTATGCAACAACCTTCACTGAATCCTGCTAACCTAAAACCTTATTTATCCAGGTTCATGTTAAAACCAGCTCTTCAAAAAGAAATGTCATTAGAATCAATGAATATTAAAACCCCAACGGTATTCAATGATAGACCCGAGGGCATGGCCCAAAGGAATTGAGCCTTAGTTACCAACTCAAAGTTTCTTATTCCAATATCTTTGCAACCTGTTAATGTAAAACCTTGATATTTCAAATTAAGATTATTTAATATACCAGAATTCTTAGTTTGAAATATCTAAGGTCTTCGACATTGGGTTTCAAATTGTGGCCGAGATTAATTCCTTTGACCACACTAAGACCGACCATAATATCTCAGACAAAGTCGTTTCTTGTACTTGTCAGTGAATGATTGATTAAGATTATGTTAGACATTTATAAAATTCTGGACGACAAATGATACAAGATTTATACTAACTTTAGAATTTAATCAGTATCGTTTAGTAGAACTGAACTTCAACTAATTTTGATTTGTTCAAATATCAAAGAAATGGCATGATATAAAACTATTGGATTTATAATCTAAATTCTTAATTCATTTGAAATGAACTAATCCGCATAAAAATGAACATTTATATCTGGTAATAGTCTTTCGAACCATCTATCTTTATCTATAGGAACAGCGAGAACAGCTAATCAGGGAAAGCCGAAAAATTTGAAATTTTGCGCGCCATTTGTTGAGTGAACTATCATTGATGGGAAACTGGCAGAGAGCACAAGAGTGGATTAAGAAGGAAATTAAAAGTATCCACATTGGACATCTAGATTAAGTTATCGGGATTAAAGATATCCAATTCTAAGTTTTCAGCTCAGGTCCAATTTTGCATAAGATAACGTTAATCTGCAATGCCGAACTGGATTTCAACAGGTTAATATTTTTAGCAGATATTCAAAAAGATTAAACTTGATCCGTGAAACCACAATTATGTGTAATTTTTGCTTACTGGCGCGATCAACACAATAAAAGTTCCAACTATAGATATTCTTCTGTTTGAGGAGAGTTCCTTTCTGGTAAAATACTAATTAGTAAATGGTGGATGAATGAGAAAGTTACAGCTGTAAACATCTGTAAAACCTAGCAGTGTACTTATATACTCTAACAATCAACATGAAAAGGAGTTGTTTATATATTTGAAAATACAGAAAATATATCTTCTAATTGTTGTAAAGCAAAATTATTATAAAAAGATATTTTACACTGTTTGAAAATTTCTATCTTTGTGTTCAATTAATCGACAGCTTGACATATTGATAACTTTGATAGAATTTTAAGTACAAAATATGCTTACTCATAGCTTTGTGTTTCTTCTATTGGATGGATATTTTACTTTCTCCTTGTGATTGGTTAAAAATATCGATTTGAAAGAAACTCATAAAACTTTGATTCTTTAGGTTCAATATAAATATTCTATAAAAACGAACATATTCAAATACTTTTAATTAAGAATTTTAAATTAGACAAAATATTTTTTCTTGTTTTTAAATCAAAATCAAACTTTGATGTCGATGAGAATTTTGACGTTAAGTAATTTCATAGCATTTAATAATATAAAACTTTTGAAGTTTCAAGCATTCAAAGTTTTTAATAGAGAGTTAGGCGAATGTAAACAAAGCACATTACACTCTTTAGGAATTTGGCTATTTTTATTTATACCTTTTTTCAAATAGGTTAATGAATAAAGTACAATTATTTTTGAAAAAAAGAACATTTTTGATTTCTGCTTGTGATTGTGAAGTACATAGGTTTGAAATTTCAGAAAGACTTTTGATTAAGATTTTTAGTATTATTAAAATAAAAATGCTACAATTTGGTCCCATTTAGTTTCTTTTATTCAATCGTCTGATAACATGAATGGAATAGATTTACTGTTGAACAAATACATGTTGTATTTTATCGGACAGTTTAAGTCAGCTTTGAATCCAATTTAGGAAGAAATATGTTTTATTATTTGGCAGGTTTTTCTTAGACCTTAGACATTTCAAAGTATGAAATCTGTGAGGTCAAATAATCTAAGTTCTAATATGAAAGGTTTGCAACATCAGGTTGAGTCCTCTTTTAGCGTGTTCGAGTAGCAACTAAAAAGTCCTAACTTTAACCTTTAAATAATTAAAACAACTTATTTGGTAGAGGGATTAAATCATAGATAAATAAATAAACATAGATAGCTTATGTACGCAAAATCACCAGTCTGCGAACTGATACTTATAGGGGTCAAAGTGTACTTCAATGATAAGCGGGGTGGTTTGGTGTTTTAATGGATTCCATGATAGGGTGTAAAATAACTCCGGCAATGGAACTATTTGAACAACAATATTTCACTGAGCAATATATCATATTGACGAGAACTGAAGAAGGACATGAGAAGGACTAAACTAACTTAAATTTCTCTCTACAGAACTCATGTACACCACAAGTACTCAATGACATAAGAACAGCCAATGTTCACAACCGACCTAGGTAATCTATATAATAGGAATATCTTTAAAACATCTCTGTACATTTATATCTTTCAAGATGAAAAATGTCGTCTTATGCGCTATCTATCTTTATCTATGGATTAAATTAACTAGACATTCCTTTTTGCAGCGCTAGGTATATTTTGGTTGGTTAAAACACATATAAATAATTTTTTTCAAATAGCAAATCACGTTGTTTAGTAAAATTTTCTTTGTGTCACATTCTTTATTAAAGTTTTTTCGTCTTTCAGTAAAGTTGAAAACGTCATATTTTTTTTCAAGGCACAATTGATTCTAAGAATTTTCAATGTATTCTTAACTTCTACCTTCTCCTGCCAGCGTATTCTGTTAGCTGGAAGGGTCAGTTCCCAGGGACTACTTTCACTTTTCTTCTCAATTAATCTTGATATCAGTGCTCCAGTCAGTTCCATAGTTGGATTAACTACAACAATAAATTTTATTATTTTAAGGGACTGTAAACGTAATTTTAAGGGATTGTAAACGTAATTTTAAGGGACTGTAAACGTAATTTTAAGCGACTGTAAATGTAATTTTAAGGGACTGTAAACGTAATTTTAAGGGACTGTAAACGTAATTTTAAGGGACTGTAAACGTAATTTTAAGGGATTGTAAACGTAATTTTAAGGGATTGTAAACGTAATTTTAAGGGATTGTAAACGTAATTTTAAGGGACTGTAAACGTAATTTTAAGCGACTTTCCATTTCTAGAGTGGCATGTCCGATTCAAAAGAAGTGCCCGTTAAACCTTTATCTGATCAAGGATGACGGAGAATTTCTGTAGCTTCCTGGCTGGCTGTCAGGTTAAAATGGTAAATAGCACACCTTCAAATGTTATTTGGCCTTAACTTTGGCCTAAACTGATTATTAAATTTTTTTTATGATTTTTTAATTTGTATTTAGCATTAAGTTTCCAAAATAATGAGGTGCCTAATGTAAGTAAGAAAATGTGAGCCTCTGTGTAGTAATTTTTCCTATATTAAATCGTCCGATTAGTAATACTAGGTTTTTATGCTTTTAATTTAATTAATTTTTTTTAAAATGTTTATTTCGTTTTAGATTGCGAAAAGTTCTTAAATTAGTTTTAAAAATATTTACATAGAGATTTTTCTATGGAAAGGGTGCACAATCATGCACATTGCACAGTGTACACTCCTCCCCGCAATGATATCACATATGGCTTCTAGGCAACTTAATATTCAGCCAGAAAAATAAGAATACCTCCATCATCCTTATTAAAAAAAAATTACTGTCATAAATGGAAGGGCACTTAAAATTACATCTACAGTTCCTTAAGATAAAAGTAAGTTTACTATTAACCATCGTGACTATTTTAAGTGCAAACATAAAAACTTTAAAGATTTATGAGACAAAATCTATGTGCACAGTACAGTGTACACTACCAACAAGCCTATAAACAGTGGGTTATATACGTTTATTCCTTTATCAACGTTTGTAACTAAGTTTTACTCCGACCATGGTCATTGAACCCAAGTCCTCCGTATACTATAAAACTATCTGGTTGCCCATTAAATATCCTTCCCCCTGACATTATATAGATAGAAATATAAAATATATTATTCACTGACAAGCTTACCTATATAGTTGATAAATCCAATCTGAGCCATTGGAACAGAAGTGTTGTCTCTTAATTTATTCATATATTATATTAAATTATATTAAATTATATTATATTATATTATATTATATTATATTATATTATATTATATTATATAATATAATATCAGATAATAACTGGTTAGCTGTTTTTAAGTATCCGAACTCATCGGAAAGAGTTAATTCTTTCGATTGAATCTGGTTCTATGTGTGTAACCTAGATAAATAATTTATCTAGGGTGTGTAAGCATCAAAGAAGCTCAGAACAGTCAGGTTCTTATTCAACTCTCTCCAGTTACTTGTGGCTGGACAGAAACCTGTGTGGAATAACATGGCAGTACACCCTACTTGGAAAAAAGAAAATAATAGTGCAGAGAAGGAGGGGTCTCTCAATCTTTATCTTCCCCCTCCCTCTTACCAAAAACGAGGGAAATGGAAACATAGAAAGTAGAATGCTGATAGGTTGTGCACCATGCACTGTGATACCGGTTAATACTCTGCCGGGTGCAAGAAAAAGATAACTGTAAACGAGGCCGTATTCTGAACCACTGTCCGAGATGAACTTACAAGAAGCAAAAATTCTTTTGTAAAAAAACCCACAGCTTTCATAACCTTTCTTATCCCATTTGTCATTATTAAGGCAGAATTCTGACAATCGATTTTCTCAGAATTTTCAAACCCAGCTTAGCAGAGTCTTTTATTTTTCGAACCTGTAAGAAAAAATCTCCATTTCACATCTAACAGAAAATATCGAGGAATATGTGTTTGAAGTCCTGACCTTCAATCAGTGTTTAGTTAGACATTCCTGGATAAGCAATAAAACTGAAAATTACAAGTACACTGAAATCTACTTATTTACTACAATATAAGAGCGAATAAAAACAGGAATATGCGTCGAAATGCATTTTTCTCTTGTCTACAAGGGATTAGAATGCATAGATCTAAATGAGAGGAACAGAAAACAGATGTATGATCAGCTAAAAAGAAGAAACAACAGTCAGAGAAAAAAATTCACTGCTTTTTTTAATTAAAAAATAAATTTTATTTAAAAATAAATCATTAAAAAATAGTGTAATATAATATATTATAATATATATAGTTGTTGGACAGAAATGTTCATTTTATTGAGAAGGTTAAAAAAATATTTTAAAAATAAAAAAAAAGTAATTTTCTTTTTAAAAATTGACTTCAAACACTAAGTTGAACAAGGAAAATTTTTTCAATGAAGATTTTGTCACTTACGTATAAATTTTATGTTATTTATTGTAATAAGCAATTTTGCTTGGCGCTCTTCGCAAAAATGCAACTAGGGTTTCCAACGCAAGTGGATTTTACTTGCGCGCAATTGCGAGCCCATGCGCGCAATTAAATTTAATTGCGCGCAAAATAAACTGAACTTCACTGACATTTCAGTCTCAAATGCTAAGAAAATTGAACTTAAACTCAATCTTTTGTTTTATAATATTCATTGCAGCATGATAACCAGACAACTCTGGCATAGGAAGACGACAGTTTAGACTCAAGCAGAGCCATGTAACTGGATAAGGAATTTAATCAATTTTGTTTGACTTGTAACTACATCAAATACACTGTGATGTTGTCTTTCTGTACCAAAGTTTTTTATGATGAAACAAAGGAATTGAGTAATTACCACAAATTCTGATTTTGCAAACACAATTTCGTAGACCTTATATATTTCAAATTATTAATTCTGTTAAATCAAATAATTCCAGTTTGAAAAATCAAAGGTTTACACAACCAGGTTCCAAAGATATATGAATTAAATATATTAATTTTGTGGCAAAGACACAATTATTTTGTTTATCTTTACCAAATCTTTACACTTTTATTGTACAGACGTTGAAACAATTAAAAAAAGAACCAGACACTAAAGAATGCCGAGTCCATTCAGGGTTCAGCCATGTGTTTGGTGTCTTTTCTGAACCAATATAAATTGCATGGTGATTGGTGGTTACATTATCTTTCTATCTATCTCATTATCCAATAAGAGATAAATCGTTATATCGGCGCTATCAGTAAATAGAAATATTTACTTCTACTAGCTGAAACTAAAGTGCAGAGATAAAAAGAGAAATGTTATTGTTAAGTTTATCCAACATGCTTAGTTGTTGAAAATTAGCATACTGTATAAAAGTAAATTGTCCGTATGAGACATAAAAAACATTTCTAGATATTATTCTTTTTATTTTCATTTTCTAAGAACAATATTTTGTAAGATTCTTTCTCGGATAATATTTTGAAAAGACGAAAGAAACATTTCCGTAATAAAATTAAATTCTGACCTGTCGCAAAGTGGTGAGAAATCTAATCCTCTGCTACGTTCCATATCTCCTTGTTTAAAAAACTCCTCCATACATCTTGCAGTCCATTGGTAATGTAAATCCCACCTAAACATAAACATATTTACTGGTCACCTCGGTCACCTATCCTTTACTTAACTCCATTACACACCAGCTTAACTTTAAGATAAATTGGTGATGTTAATACAACCTGAACATCTACATATACTGGTCAATGGTCACCCATCCTTTACTTTACTCCTGTTTACGTAAGCTTGACTTTACGGCCCATGAATACTTGAAGATTCTACCTTTAAAAACCTGTTATCCTGTACATATTAATAGCACAAAAAACTTACTTTTTAGCAGGATGGGATATATCACAAGAATGAAGAATTAATCCTAAAGCTGCGCTTCTCTGGAAACTAAAAACGAAAATTGTGAAAGATATGTAGGGGTTAAATGTGAGTGTAATAAGAGAAGGTGTCTTTATAGAACTGATAAATATTCTATTTTTTAATCCTAATTTTCTTTGCAACCTGATTTTGTAAGCCTTTTCAAGCTATGCATTCTGATCGGTACAAAAAAGGGAGAGGGTTTGCCGGTGCAAGAAGAGGTAATTTTGGACAAGAAAGAGAACGCATAAAAGTTGACCGTTACGAACAACTAAATGCGGGCCGGTACAAGATCAAAGGCAATAAAAGTTTGACGGTAAGAAAAGCCAAGAGGTGGCCTGATACAAGAACGGCTAAAGTTGGGCCGTTATGTTACCTTGTTTTATCCTTAGAAGACAGTAAATAGTTCTGTATGTTCTTTAGTTGGGAGAAGTGAAGAGACATGTCTTAAAACATTTTAAAATAAAACTAGAAAATTAGAATTCATTTCACTGAACGCTCAGAATATAAAATATGTTTGAAGAAATGTAATGTTTCTATTATATAAAGATTGTTACTTGATAAAAACCTTTTAAAAAACTGCATGGAATACAAAGATTTTAAGAAATAGACTTTTTTTAATTAAGTGTTTAAGTATCTAATCAAATATATAAAAATAAAAAAATGTATTAAGGGACCTGTATGTAAAACCATTTCAATCATTAGAGTTCTGAAATTCTTATATTCTGATTTGGACATGTTTATCAAAATATTGCATTCATTCTCTTTCATTGTCCTAAACAGAAAAAAAATGTTTCAATATATATTTCTTTATATTAAGCCATTTTACCTGAAAAATTCTGCCACATGATGGTTCTCTAATACAGCTCTATCATTGTATAATATTGCCAGACTTGAACCTGACTGAATATGGAAATTATTTGTAGTTCCTGAATGATCGTAATCATGAACAATGGCGGAGAATAGAAGAGCAAATATTTCTAGATCTGAGAGCCAGTTCTTTAAACCGGTTTGGGAGATAAACCAATGTGTTGTCTGCAGTACATCACTAGCATGGAGGTTGTTATGGTAAGGATTAGAGTTCTTGTTGTATCCTATCTCAAGGTGGGAGAGAAGACACGTCATTACAGATGGAGCAATCTTAAACTTCTGCATACAACCATGTTTATCAAGTATATGGTAACCTAGAAAGAAAAACGTATCTACAGTGATAACCAGAAATCAATGTAATTGAACGACGACATTATAGCAATACTTAAGTTTATTTAAAGTTGTTACAAAGAAAATAGTTTCAATGGCAACTTATTATATCACTAATTTAGTGAAATGTGTCTGTTTACATCATAGTGTTTGGTCCGATAGGTATGTAAATAAGTCTTGCGTTACATAAAATATTCTTTTATATGTGAAGGAATTCAGTCTTTGCCACAAACTCAGATTTTGTAACTCCTTTATCTTTGAAATCTGATGGTGTAACCTTTGATATTTCAAAATTGAATTATAGTTTAAAATATCTTATAGGTCTACAGCCACTATAGTTTTAGTAGATGTAAATATTTCCAATTACTGTTAGCGCCGATTGAAAGATTCATAACTCTAATTGGATAATGAGATAGATAGAAGGATGGCTTTTACCGCCATACTATTTATATTGGTTCAAATAGAAAACAAACACATTACTAAACCCTGATTGGATCAGGCGCTAATGGACTCGGCATATACAGGAGTGCATCATTGGGTTGCAATGATATAGGAATTATAAAATTAGAGTTTGTGGAAAAAGTCAATTCCCAATTATAAAGCTCAAAGAACCCTTGATAAGTATTTTCGTTCATGGATATTGGATTTATTTACCAAGATAAAGAAGAGGGCTTCCGTTGGCTGTTTTTGCATAATCGAATACTGAAAAATCCCATAGATCCACACCCTATAAACAAACATACAAGATTAGATCCACACCCTATAAACAAACATACAACATTAGATCCACACCCTATAAACAGACATACAAGATTAGATCCACACCCTATAAACAAACATACAAGATGTTTCTCTACAAATAATATTTTTGATTCGCTCGAATTTCAGTGATTAAGACAAAATATACGTGTAAGCAATATGTTTTAAATTAAAGGACATTTACATTTTATGCACAATCACCGTCCTAATAAGTTGTTGATTTGGTTCAACTCCAACTCAAGAAAGGACAATTTCAAATAGTAGATTTATCAGTTTTTAGCTTTCAATGTATACTTACTTACTTTTTCTTTTTACATTCTGTAATGTTGAAGGTATTTATTTTATTTTTTCTTCAATTAAAACGTCCACTTTTATAAAAAAAAATTGGTGTTAAAAATGCCAACCTATATTAATTTCTGCAGAGCTAAGGTGTAGGCCTAAAAAAGTAGCAATATTTGAAGGAACTTGATTTAATTTAAAGAAACTCTACAGGCGCCAGATTTCGAACGGAACCGTTTGAACCCTAGGCTGAGTAAAAAAGATTAAGTATTTTCTCTGAAAATTAATTATCAATTGTGGTTTATCTTTTCCATTGACTTGCAGATTTATACAGAAGTAACAAAAAAGGAAGTTGACTGAATTCAACGCATTGTAAGATAGAAAAAGATGATATCTTCCTCGTTTAAAAGGTTTAAAGGATACTGCTGTGAATCGAGAATGACACGTTAATATAATTTTATCTCACCTTTAGCATTACTTCGACCTCAACGGGAATAGGCATGGCTTGTGATGTAGATATTTTTCTAAAATTGATTTTTTTTTAATTATTAAATTGTTTAATTTCTCATGATGAATTTTAAAATCATTATTAAGTTTATAAATTTTGAAATTGATTTGTTTCCTCTAATGATTTTAATATATTGATTTTAAAACTTATTATTCATTATTTTTATATTTTGATAATTGATTACATATTTTACCTGTAAATTTGTTCTATGAATATTCCAGTACGGATTAACTTTACTATAGAGATAAAACTTGGTCTCTCCTGAACCCGGCCTTCCTTCGGTAAAATAGAAGAAAAATGTAGAGGCCAGGAGGTGGTTGAAATATTAATTCAGAGGGTTTCTTTTTATAAAAAATTCTTAGAAAAGGTTCCCACCTACCATTTCTTCTCTAATTTATGTAAATCTACGAATAGTAAGCTAAACATTTTCTAAATCATAAACAAACACATACGGAAGAAGTTTGGATTGACCAAGGATGGATCCTGTATTAAAAGATGGACATCAAATAAGAACCTTTGTAGAGTTAAGAAGGTTGATATATGTCTATGTGTCTACTGACCACCTAGCTGCAGGCAGCTGCAATTTTCAACGCCGGGTCGCACTCGCAGATGTCCAAAAACAACTACTAAATTATTTCAAAATCTGATTTTTTTGCATGGAATAGTTTCATTATAACCAATATAAGGTAATTATGAATTCACAAGATTTGATTGCCAATATTGAGAGCTCTTTAATTTAAAGTGTTAGTGGGAAACTTTTATATGTACACCCTTTAACTCAAAAAGCAAAGAAATTAAGTCTTTGCTAGAAACTCTTATTTTCTTATCCTTATATCTTTGTAACTCAATATCAAAGACCTTAGATGTTTCAAACTGGAAATTCTATTAAATAAAAAAATCTAAGTTTAAAATATTTACACCATAAGGGATGAGAAGATTTGAGTTTGTGGCTAAGACCTGATTTTTTTCATCATAATTCTATTATAAAATTTCAATTACGTTATTTTCTTGTGAAAATGTTGCTGCCAACCATTTTCTGATTTCATCTGGAGCAGCGTCCTGAAGATCTTCTAGTCCATCACTGAAATTTTAAACCACGCGATTTAAAAATTGACCTTTTTTTCAAGGGGATGACCCAACAGCAGGTTTCGTATATACATTTTTCCATAATCATGTTTTTAATGCATGTTTCCAATAGTATGTTTCCAAATGCATATTCTCCAGAGAATGGCCCCAATGGTAATGAAAGTATAATGGTATTTTTCCAAGATCATGGTTATACCAAATCCATGTTCTCAACCATATGTTTACAAATACATACATATTCCCAAAAACATGTTTCCAAATACATACATATTCCTAAAAAAATGTTTCCAAATACATACATATTCCTAAACACATATTCCCAAATACATACATATTCCCAAAAACATGTTTCCAAATACATACATATTCCTAAGAACATATTCCCAAATACATACATATTTCCCAAAAACATGTTTCCAAATACATACATATTCCTCAAAAAATGTTCCCAAATACATACATATTCCTCAAAACATATTCCCAAATACATACACATTCCCAAAAACATATTCCCAAATTGCAACTTCTCTAAGTATATTTTCCATTCCATTGTTGAAACATTCAACCTACAGAAAAATGCGATTGTTTAAAATATACATTATTTATGACACTTAAAAAGTTTTAACCTGGGTGATGTTGGAGGCGTCTCTTTTTTTCTAAAATAATATAACTTTTATGAATCCCCGTTCATTTTTCTTTGTGAAATCTTATATTTGGAAGGTTGTATTTTTATACGCCAATTTCTTTAAATCCAAATGACCGTAATGTTTTCATAACAAACATACAATCATGCTCAATTGGATCTGATCTATCCATCCTTCTATCCTTCTATCCTTCTATCCTTCTATCCTACTATCCTTCTATCCTTCTATCCTTCTATCCTTCTATCCTTCTATCCTTCTATCATTCCATCCTTCTATCCATCTATCCGTCTATCCTTCTATCCTTCTATCCTTCTATCCGTCTATCCGTCTATCCTTCTATCCGTCTATCCTTCTATCCTTCTATCCTTCTATCCTTCTATCCTTCTATCCTTCTATCTTTCTATCCTTCTATCCTTCTATCCTTCTATCCTTCTATCCTTCTATCCTTCTATCCGTCTATCCTTCTATCCTTCTATCCTTCTATCCGTCTATCCACCTATCCTTCTATCCTTCTATCCTTCTATCCTTCTAACCGTCTACCCTTCTATCCTTCTTTCCTTCTATCCTCCTATCCTTCTATCCGTCTATCCTTCTATCCTTCAATCCTTCTATCCTTCTATCATTCTATCTGTCTATCCTTCTATCCTTCTATCCTTCTATCCTTCTGTCCTTCTATCCTTCTATCCGTCTATCCTTATCCTTCTATCCTTCTATCCTTCTAACCGTCTATCCTTCTATCCTTCTAACCGTCTATCCTTCTATCCTTCTATCCATCTATCCTTCTAACCGTCTATCCTTTTATCCTTCTATCCTTCTAACCTTCTATCCTTCTATCCTTCTATCCTTCTATCCTTCTATCCTTCTATCCTTCTATCCGTCTATCCTTCTATCCTTCTATCCTTCTATCCTTCTATCCTTCTATCCTTCTAACCGTCTACCCTTCTATCCTTCTTTCCTTCTATCCTTCTATCCTTCTATCCGTCTATCCTTATCCTTCTGTCCTTCTATCCTTCTAACCGTCTATCCTTCTATCCTTCTATCCTTCTAACCGTTTATCCTTCTATCCTTCTATCCATCTATCCTTCTAACCGTCTATCCTTTTATCCTTCTATCCTTCTAACCGTCTATCCTTCTATCCTTATGGTCTCCCATTATCCTTTTTCTGATCAGAATACCAAGCTACAGGGTGTCCTTTTAAATTGCTATTTGAGCAAACTCACAGAGGGTCCAAGAAAAAACGACACTCACAAGGTTTAAGCTTTGTAAGTAATTCGATTTGGAAGATTTTTTTACCGTGCAAAATTTTCAAATAAAGACGAGTTCCATCAGAAATGTGTGAATAAAGTCTCAGCATGAAGATTGAAAAGTGTGATATTTAAAATCACCCTGTATACTTACTCAATATTCTCAGCTAATATTTCCAGAGCCTAGGACCAGAATATACTCAAACTATTCTTCAGAAAGAGTAATCATAAAATTTCTTTCTTGTAAAATTGCATTTTTATTCTTTGATCTTTGCTTTCTTTTGATGTTTATAAGAATTCTATAAGCTAATAATTTAAAGAATTTGTAAAAACCTTCAGAAACATGGAATATATAATATAGGTCGAATCATGTTGGCTGGTTTTAACAAATATACATACAAATGTTCGTGTTATTAGAATATCAATTTTTTCTTATGCGAAACAATTACTTAAAATCTATGCAAAAGCTTTATGCTTTTCTGAACCAATACTGTTTTCACATAACTATTATTTTTTCCTGTTTTATTTTTTATAAACTCGTAGTTTTCTTATTTGAGTTTATTCTATTCCTGCTTGATGTACAGTAGATGAGATAGAAGAATATCAGGTTCAATTCCTTCATTGTTTAATCCAGTAATCAGGGTCTCCAATCTATTAATCAACATAGATCAAATTTAATCTCTTTATCAATTAATCCGGATTCAGGTTTCCAATCTAATAATTGAATGATATTATATTTGATCTTTTCAGTAAAATATAGTAATCAGGGTTTCCAATCTATACAATTCAATTATATCAGATTCAATTCCTTTCATCGTTTAAACCAGTAATCAGGTAAGCCTAGCTTAACACGTACTTTTTGGTTAAGGCATAAATGCAGAAGGAATGTTGACACATTCCTTTTGTCTAGTTGAGTGCGTTCCTGAGTGCGTTTAATTTTTTTCAGATTTAAAATTGATAAATGGGTTCGTGAACGGGTTTTTGGTCGGGTTCGTCATGGATATGGTGTCGGAGAACAAGGTTTCCTTCTCCGTTCTCCGTTCTGGGAGAAGTGTGTAATACTGATGGGTTGGGAATAAGAGCTGAACTGAGAGTTGAGCTGAACGTGAGATTATTAACTCCATATCCAAGAGATGAGCTGATAGCAAGGGTGGGTTGAGAGTGCGGAGATAAGCTCCAGGTTGGAGGGTTGAGTGGAGATGGGTAGGAATGACTCCAAGTCCATCTGTTTAGTGTTTTCGGATCCCAAGCTCAGGGTTAACTTGTCACCCCCCACTTGTCTCTGCATCTATGGCCTAACGTATTTAAATATTTGTGACTTTTATCCTCAAAAAGCCAAAACATTTTGGAAAATATTCACTAAACTTTTGATTATTTTTTGACGGTTTTGTACGTGGTAAGACAAACCTAGTTATATTCCTAATGGGAGTATTATAAGTATTTTGAAATAGGTGAACAAATCAGAAAGGTTTCAATAATTACTTGATAATAAAAAATATTTTGTTTTAATCCACAGTTAAGGACTTCATAAAAAACTTTAGAAACATTTTGCGATAATGTGATTTGATGATTGTACCTCGAATTTGCACCAGCCAGAGCATCTTTAGGTTCGGTAGGAAATATCTCCTCAGTCGCAATTTTGTCCTGGGCAGTGTACTTTATAATTTTTCTTGGACATAAATATTGCATATTCATAGTAGTTAATGCATGAAAATTATTATTGAAGGTAACAGATTTATACATATTTTACAACGTTTTTACAAGATGACAAAGAATGATATCGCACGAAAGTAAAAAATTCTAGTGAATAAAAATAAATATTTACATGTTTTGATGGAAATCGAGAAAAACAAGAACATAGAAAAAATATATTTTTGAACCTTTTTATAAGATCAAGTGGGGTTAAGTTGCACGAAAGCAAAAAATATGAATGTCAAGAATTGAAGCTTTTCGGATTCTAATATATGTATCATTTACGCATAAATTATTGATATTTTAATTTATATTTTCCATTACATAATATTTTGCAGCATAATGGTAAAGTTTTATGGATTGTGAATAAATGACGATAGATAAATAATATTGTCATGGATAAGCAGAAACCAAAGTTTCTACATAAAAGCAAATATTATAGATTTATAAAGAACAGAGAACTGTCGGAAGAAACCCAAATATTATTTTGTGCGTAAAATCAAACTAGAAAAAAGCGTTTTGAGCTACAAAGTCTTGAATTTAGATAAACCCGCTGTTTTTATGGAAAACAAATAACTGAACAACTTTTTATTGTGCGGTCAAGTAATAATGTGTAAATCTTCAGTTTCTTTTGGTTTTATATATCTTAAAGGTTGATCTTACCAACGCAGAGACCATTTTAATCCTATCTAAACATATTCAGTTTTAAAAATTAAGAAAAATAAAAACAAAAATAAACTGTATCTTTTGTTAGGAATTGAGTCTTTGTCACAGAATATATCTTTGCAAACCAATGTCACAGAACTTTGTTATTTCAAATTATGAAATCAGTAAGATCAAATTATCTAAGTTTGCAGATCAAAGGTTGCATAGATATAGGGATTAGAAAATTTGGGTTTGTGGCAATGATTTAATTCCCTTGATGGGGGATGATCTTTTTCCTAACATGATATTCCCACGCTTTTTAATTTCTTGAATCACACTGTCCCGGGCACTGGTTTATTTTTTTTACCCCTGGTTCTCTGGAATTTAAAAAAATACTTTTTCGTTTTTGAAATTCTAAAACTTTTTGAGTTCAACGTTTTACTTTTAATTTGACTGAATGCCATTATTTTTATTTAAGCTAGGCTAAATTTTAAATAACTATATGTAATGAGTAAGAAGAGGAAATAAATGTGTATAAAGATGATGTTGACTGTGCCAAGGATTTTATAAAACTACATGAAATTATGTAATCATTTCGTTACGTGACATTGTACTTACTTTTATCAGCCATCAATCTACTTTAATACCCATCTCCCACGCATAAATCTATCTATCTATTTATCTATCTGTGTCATCTTTGGTCTTTCATGTACTTTTATCTTCTCGTCGTCCTTTCTATTTTTTTAAAAATTTAAATCATTCTTGTCTAACTATCCTACCAATACTATTCAACGTTAAACTTCACTGATATATCGGGATTAAATAAGATGTGACGTTGCATTAAATCATTCATTAAGATTGAGTAGAGACGTCATCAATTATCGATTTATCAATCACGCTGTAAGTCAAGCAAAGAGAGAGCATATTCTAGTGGATGCAGCAGCAAAAAAAACTTCAGATTTTTTCTTCTTTTCATGCAATTTCAATCATAAAAGTAAAGAAATTGTCTATTTTTTAAAAAAGTATCTGTTCGTTTATTTGATATTTCGTTCGTTTTTATCAACGGTTCTTTCCGTTAGTTTTTAACATATAACTTAACGATTCTTTTTGTTCGTTAAAGGAATATGTCTTTTACTATAAGGTCAGAATTTATGAATAAAATAGATAGATAGTTCACCTTTTCGCAGCTGGTTCTACTACGAAGAGTAGAGGCGTTTCTAATAATGTGTTGGGGTTGTTTAAGTAAAAAAGGCGGGAAAGTTGACACTTTCAGTCCCTTAAAACATTGTCAAAATGAAATGTTTTAAAATTTGTTTAAACAACTTGATAATTTTATATGTTCTGTGGGTTGGTAAGTTATTTACACATGCAAGATCTTGGCGATATGTCATGATATTTTCAAATATCTAGTACGTACATCACATCAATTATTCTTGTTTTTTTTTTTAAAGAGGCTGCAGTCCTAATTTTAAAGGGACCGTTCCCTTATTTGGGTAATTTCGGGATAAACTAAATAGCTTATTAGCTATTGATTAGTATTGGTCTTACTTTTCAACGACAACTGCGGCCGGAGAAAAAGCCGATTTTTCATTAAGAATTCGAGCGCAAAGGGACGGCCCCTTTGTCTATGCACTATTTGATGTTTTTTTTGTCGATGTCATGGATTAAAGAGATATTTCGAATATAAAATTAAACTGTAGTATCTAATAGTTAATTGTAAATGTCAAAATTAAAAAAAATGTTAGCTTTCTATTTCTAACATAACATTTTAGCGCAATTGTACATTTTGTATTGCTTCTCAGTAAAATGCTGAAAAGAACGCGGCATGAAAAATGAAAGGTTGCACGAATACGGGAACAGGATTATAAATTATACTATGGTAGTTGATAATAAATTAGACAATTGATTGAGGAGTGTCATCATCCGAGGGGGGGGGGCGGAACTAGGATTTTCGATCTTTACGATCATTAACAGATATCGGTTGGAGAACTGACAGAAGCTATGTATGTGTGGAGAGAACCGAAACCTATTTGGGAAACTAATCAACGGCGGGGATTATCTGAACAAAATTCCCGCCGATTCGATGTCAAATAACCTGATTTTTCTGAAGAACACCCTTTCCTCATCTAGGTTCCTGGTAGACACTGGAGCGTCTGTATCTGTTTTCCCTAATCAACCTCGTTCTCCATCGTCCCCTGGAGTAGGAGTACAGCTCAGGACAGCCGACAGTTCCCCATGGATACCTATGGAACCCACCGTAATGCTTTCCAGTTCTGTTCTTGACAGTTTGGTTGGAGTTTTTTGTTGGCAGATGTCTCTATGCCTATACCTGGGCTCCGATTTTCTCCAACATTTCCACCTCAGTTAATGTATTTCGTCTTTCCACTTTATATAAACTATCTTTGTATCTTAAGAAATCAATATATATACAGCTCGTTTTCTGCTTCTATCAAAAATAGAGTCGCTACAAAACTTTATTGTTAATACTTTTTAAAAAAAGATGTAAAAACTTCGGTAGAGCTTGATTTAGTCTTAAATAAACCCCTGGCTGTGTAACTTTTTTGTTATATTCTGCTAAGAAAAATCCACAAAATTGAGTTATTATTTTACCGCCAAAAAATCATAAATGAAATTTTCCAACATGGTTTTATTTTATGTGTAAACAAGCACCAAGGAAGAATTTATGTGTAATCAACCCATTTAATCTAGAAAAGTGAAAGCGACGATTCCTCTTGTGTTTTTGGAAACTTGCTGCGCCCTGATATTCTCTATCAATAAATTAGTGTATCTCACAAAACACACAATTAAGGAGAACCAATATTTACAAATACATATATATACGTATACAAATATACACTTTGACACATACTTACAAAACTCAACAAATAAACTAAAACTAAAAGTTACTTAACAAGGGAATTGAGTCTGAAACTCTAAATTTTAAACTATGAATTTTGAACTATGAATAGCAAAGGTGTAAACCAACATGTTGCAGAAATTTTAGTTAGAGACAAAGACTCAAGACTCATAGAAAGTAAATAAATTGTTATATTTGAAAAAATTTAACAGAAACATTAAAAAAGTATACTAAAAGCCAAAAAATTAACATTAACTATTTGTCATGGTAGATATGAAACTCCTTAGTTTTCAGTTTGTTTGAGGAGTTTAATCTGCGTGCACTTGTAATTGTATATCATCAAGTTGCGATATGCTGCACAGCATTGTTGTCCAAATTCCAGATTCGTTTTATTATCTATAAAATATACATATAGTTAATATTTCATAATATTTTTGATTTTATTTTTTTTACATAATTTTCGCTGGCGCTGGATTTTCGAACATTCCTTGAAAATATGATCAAAAATCCTCGAAACAGGAATAAATGTTTTCAAAAGTAACTTTCAGATCATGAAAAATCAAAAATGCTTTTTTGTAATATCTGAATGATTTGTTTCGAATTAAATTGATTTGTTTACGATCCGAGTTGAATGTTGCATCTTTCTGAATTTGTATGGACACTTTACGTTCTTCGGTGTTAGTCATTTTTAACAATTTTCTCCTTATAGACGCAACAGATCAAAAGCGCTTTTTTATCGCATTAAGCCTATACTCCCTTTCATTTTTCATGAACATTCTCCCTTTAAGAAGAACTGCATGATGATACCCTACTCCTTTCATTGTCTGCAATACGTGTACGTTTGTAACATTCAATTCGATCACATCTCTTGGCAATAGTGTTTCTGTCACCTGTTAACACTGCTGGTTAAAACTAATAGATGTTGTTCAGTATCCAGTGTACTTTATTATAACATTTGGTTAGGAAAGGGTTAATTATCTAAACGGCTTTAGAGTCGGAAACTTTTCAAATTGCAAACACTTTTTGATTCCCTTTTTTCGTAAATCTACTACTACAGTACACACCTTTTTTATGAATTGTAACAATAAAGTAACAGAATTTCTGACTGTCCAAATGCTATAACTTTTATTGTTTAAGCTTAATAAGATAATTGCTCTCTTACCAAATCAAAATTTCCATGTTTAATCTCCCAATTATGGTCTAATATCTACATGGCAGTGAAAATATGCTTTTAAAAAATCTTTCTGGCACTAAAGTTTCAGTCTCTGGTTTCCACGGTTAGATAAACAATGTACTGATCTGAAACAACCTTTGACAGATTCTCATTTCTCTGAAATCTTCATATTTACCTTCTCATCTTCTATATCCACTTTTACTTATATCCACCTCCTCCTTTACTTCTTCTATATCCACTTTTACCTATGTCTATCTTTACTTCTATATCCTCCTTTACTTCTTCCATCTCCGCTTCTACCTCTGCTATATCTATTCATTAGATCTTTTATGTCCATGATCTACCTTTTCCTCATCTATATCTTCCTTTACTTAACTTCCATACTACTTTTACCTCTTCCATACCACTTTTACCTCTTCTATATCCACTTTTACCTCTTCTATATCCACTTTTATCTCTTCTATATCCACTTGTATCTCTTCTATATACTCCTTTACCTCTTCCATATAATCTTTTTCCTCTTCTATATCCTCCTGTACCTCTTCAAAATACTGCTTAATTAAGTATTATCCTCATCACTCCCGGCCTCTCCTCTTTTTTTTCTCTTCTACTGCATATTTTACATTTCACCCGGCCGTTATTATCAATCTATCGTCATTTTCTCTATCCCCCCCCCTCTCGGCCCTCTACCCTTACCTAACACCGTATACTGAAATGTTTAGTTGGCAGGTTTAACATGTTTAATTTAGGATTTAATCGAATCATGTTCTCTGTCTTCTCTAGTCTCAGACACCTGAACCTACATATATTAAAGGATTGCTATCAGAGACCAATTTGCAAACCAACGTGCCTATTAAGTGAGGGAGGGAGTGCAACACGATTTTATCGGCTACCGAAAATTAAATTATATTTTAAGATATATAAGAAAGTAATTGAAATTATACTCATTCCACACAGATTAAAATATATGGTATAAAATCATGAATTTATATTATTTTAAAGTTTCATTCTAAAATTGGTCAATTTATTTGTGAAATCGTTCGCGAATATTTCTGCTCAAATTAATACACTTATATAATAGGAGCCTAAAACATTGGGACCACACCGTTTTGAACCTTATTAATTGGACATAAAAAAACATGCAATTAATACGTATATATATTACATGTATAAACTGTTTGCTTTTAAATTACAAACAGAATGGTAGGATTGTCTCGCAAAGAAATTTAGTCTTTGCCATACACTCTGATCTTATATAGCAACCCAATGTCGCATAACCTTCAAAACTATGCATTTTCTGTGAGAAATCTATGTTTGAAATACAGCATCAGGTTGCAAATATACAGGTATTAGAAAATTTGAGTAAATTCTTTTTCACATTACAAACAATCTGTTTTTTGTTTGATTATCTCGAAATTACGAACAAGATGTACAGTCAGACAACTCAGAATTCTAGCTACTTGAAAACTATTTTCTTGTTTTATAACAACATTCAATACACAAAAGATTGATGAAATGTCGACTCCTATTCCACGATTTTGTAAATTCCACAGTACGTTGTATATTTTATGTATAACTATCCCTCTATTTCCCTTGCGCAATAGAATCTATATATGGAGTTAGTTATACTTTAAACTAGTTAGGGCTTCTTTGCTGTATTATCTACGCTTTGAGTATATTCATATATAACTGTGCAGTGTAGATTTGTGTATATACGTACATACTAAATATTATATATGAATCTAAATAAATGCAGGGATAGAATGGTATACATATTACATAATCTGTTCACAAATATATTTCGTCAAAAATAAACTGTAACCCCCCTGCCCCCCCCCCATCCAAAAAATGAATTATCTGATTTAAGTTTGAATGCCAAATTTTTCTTTGTTTCCGACTGGTGAGGCAAACATTCTATTATTTGTAAGATTCTATCTTGAAAAGGTTAATTTACTTTTCAGTCCATAACATCAAACGTATCTAATTTAAATGTTTGCAATGCACTTGTATATATACAGGGTCAGTAAAAAAAAGTTATTAGCGGAGCCTGGTGCAAAATTGTACCTTTTTTGTAAAACTCTCCTGTATGTTGTTTTTTTCAATATTTAAAAAAAAATTTGGTATTCCAATGGCCCAAAAAATACCAAGAACCTTTTTTGTCTCAAAATCAAAAGTTCAGAAAGCAAAAATGTGTGTAAAAATTATTTCTATCAAAGTCTAAAATTTTATAAAGATTAAATCACAGAATCACAGAAAATTCGCAAAATTGTGAAAAACAATTCGCAATTTTCACTTCTGGTCTAATTTTTAAGGAAAAGTTATTTAAATTCTCTAGTTCATTTCTTCTTAGTATATTCTAAAGTTTTAAATTTACGCTGTTCAGTTGAAACCTGAAGAGCCATCGAAAAACAACTTTTCCTTAAAAATTAGGCTAGAACTAAAAATTGCAAATTTTCTCATTACAATTTTGAGAATTTTCTGTGATTCTGTGATTTAATCTTTATAAAATTCTTGACTTTGATAGAAATAATTTATATACACATTTTTGCTTTTCTGAACTTTTGATTTTGAGAGAAAAAAAAGTTCACGGATTTTTTTTTTAGGTCAATTGAAATACCAAAAAAAATTAAAATTTTCGAAAAATATTGAAAAAACACCATACAGGAGAGTTGCACAAAAAGGTACAATTTTGCACCAGGCGCCGCTAATCACACTTTTTTTTAAAGATTTTTTTTTGTCCCCAGGACATGATCGGGTTGTTACGATCAAATCTCGGAATTTTTTCTATTGCGAAAGTTTGGTGTTGTCTGGGTTTTTATATTGATCTACCAGGGGTTGTAATCTGGCAGCACATTCATCCATCCACGCTTCATTCATTCTGAGAAGAGGGTTGACAAGATTCCAGCTGCCTAAGATTCTTCTTAGGCCTGAGAATATAGAGTGCAGGAATCCTTCTGATATACTGGAATGAGGCCCGGGTGCCGTACTGATAGGAAACATCACACTCATTGCTCCCTAACATCTGTAAGCCCGGATTGGATACCCCCAGGTACCTATAGCTGGCAACCATAGACTCTCCCTGCTTGTCCACCATTCCTCTCTTCATCGTCATTCACTTGGATCAATCCCACTTGAAGCTTCTTTCTTGTTGAGCAGAAAGCACGCACCCTTTCGCTGCGAGAGTTGTTGACAGCCGCCCCTCTGTCCTCCTACATCCGTCAGGTGGTCATAACTGCTAAACCAGATGTCGGCTTCAGATGTTTTTGAAACCACAGGTTTGTGTGGAGTACGGGAATCGAACCCGTGAACACCAGTCTGGACACCAATCCAGTAACTGGCTGTGGACAAGTGTGCTTAACTTCAGTGATCTAACGAGAACTGGTGTCACACACTCTCCACCCCACCCCACTTTTTTAATGACTCACCCACTAACTTATGAAAATAAAAAATAAAAGCAGACAAATGAATTAAAACTAAACTTTTAAATAACAATAAATTATTAAATGAAGTAATAAATAAAAGGATGACTAGATCAATATTAAAACTTAATCGTATCATTGATTTAAAAATCGAAAGATTATGAAAATTAATTAATGTAATTATAATTCTTTCATAAGAACATGGTTTAAATGAACTTTTGTATTAAAAAAGCCCTTTTAATGAATTTGAACTAATGCGTGGCTTGCGAATTGTTAAAAACTATTGTGTAACACCTAACTTTCGATATTTGTCCCCCTGTTAAATACAAATGAAATGCGATTTTGGGTATGAAGCTGTCTTTGAATCATAAGATTTGAAATTGATTTTACAGAAGATTGTTTTGTTTAAACGAAAATTTGAACCTAGAAACAGAACTTCAAATGAATATAATTTTTATTCACATATTAACTTTATAATAACGTATTTTAATTAATGTGGAGGAATCGTGAAGTTTAAAACCGGAAAGGAATTGAATCTTTGCCACAAGCTTTTGTTTTTAATCCAAATATCTTCGTAACCCAATGTCGTGGACCTTAGAAATGTCTAACTTTGAATGGTGATAGATCAAATAACTTGAATTTGAATTATCAAAGGCTTGCACCGTCAGGTTGAAAAGATATAGGGATTAGACGATTTGAGTTTGTGGACAAGACTCAATTCCTTTTATAAAGGCGCTTCTCATTACATCCCCATTAAATTGACTCTTTGGTCAAAAATGTTAAATTTTTGGTGATAAAAAGTTGAATGAAAAGAAAATCATCGATTTAGATTCTAAAAAAGTTTTTTTTCACTAAAATAGATAAAACTTTTGAAATCATTGATTTTGGAGCAAATGGATGGATAAGTATGATTTATGCTATAATATAGAGAAATCTGAACTATATCGATAAACGGAAGAAAGAAAAATATATGTGTGTAAACCACCCCGGACCAAACAGAGTGAGAAGGATTCGGTTTCTTTTATTTGAAGTAAAACGTGTTTTGGTTTATAATTCAACACAAAAATACGGATTTGTTCATTTTATACTTTTTCATCCAACACGTACATATCAACATAAAAGTATTTCATAAAAAAGCTTAAAACATTATGTATTAAGGGTTAAATTATGATCGAAAGTCACAGCTTCCTGAAATATTGACAGAACCGTGAAATCCACGTGAAACTGACACAAGATATAAACCAATCCGACCAAACCCTTGCTCCAGATACAAACCATCCGCTGCACCCGTCAGATCATGCATTTACTAATTACCAATCCCAGGCAAACATTTCCAATATCTATATATAATTATACAATAAACAACTATCTGTATATTTTTCTCCTACTCCAAGATCATATCTTTATCTAACTCTAGATTTTAAATTATACATATTACAGTTATACATATTCTGACATTTTGACATCCTACAAGATACAATTTCATCACTTGATTCTTCATACAAGATACAAATACACCTGCAGGAATTATTGATACCAAGCTTTACATTTATACATATATTCTTACTCCGTTTTCTTACCCCTTCCTTCAGAATCCCCCCCCCCCCCTCCGCTTCATACTTGATTCGTTTCTCAACAACATGTATTTGTTCGAGTTCTGATAAGAGTAGCTTTTTCTCCTCTAAAATATCAGTCCTGAGATGAATTTTGGCTTAGGCAGACTTATTCCTAGAACTTTAGATTCAACCTTTCTCTTTTCATTCTATTATTCTTTTTATTCAATATCCTAATATTCATATTTTTATTTATTCTTCCTTTTGTTCGTCTATTTCCTCTTTTGATTACTTCTTCCTTATATTCTGATTCTCATTCATTCTTCCTTATATTAATCTTTTAATTCCTGCTCCCTCATATTCATCTTTTCATTCCTTCTCCCTCATATTCATCTTTTCATTCCTTCTCCCTCATATTCATCTTTTCATTCCTTCTCCCTCATATTCATCTTTTCATTCCTTCTCCCTCATATTCATCTTTTCATTCCTTCTCCCTCATATTCATCTTTTCATTCCTTCTCCCTCATATTCATCTTTTCATTCCTTCTCCCTCATATTCATCTTTTCATTCCTTCTCCCTCATATTCATCTTTTCATTCCTTCTCCCTCATATTCATCTTTTCATTCCTTCTCCCTCATATTCATCTTTTCNCCCCCACCACCCCAACTCTTCCCAAATTTTCTGCCTGGGCTAGCTAGAACCCCCTCCCCTTGGCTACTGGTGGCGAGTGGCGACTGTCATACTGTTATGTGAGCATTTTAATTAATATTCCTGCGTTGATGTCACTGAGCCTGTAGAAATCTAAGAAAATGCACATGATTCGCTTGCTTTCTTTTACAGGGTACTACCAAGGAGTATGGAATAGAAGGGAGATACAACTGACGCGGCCCGCCCTACCACATGATTATACAAGCTTTGCAGACGGTACTCCATTTGTATAAGAAATATTCAGAACAGGTCATTGTATACGCGGTAATTGTACATCAGGTAAATATTTCTTATATAAATGAAGTACCGTCTGCAAAGCAGGTATAATCATATTGTAGGGCAGGCCTCGTTAGTTGTTTCTCCCTTCTATTCAATACTCTTTGGGTACTACGCATTAACTTCATTGAGGACATAGCGCCTCTAGTGTGAGAAATATTTAAAAATCTAAATTTATACTTTGTACTCAAGTACACCTATACTCTATTCCTTATAATATTGAAATATTAGTCACGACGGTGGCTTAATCATTAATAAATGCAAAGAGCTTTGTAATATAAAGAGTAGGCATTGAGATTTATACGCAAAATCAGACGCCTCAGTTGGGTTCAGTAAGAAGCCATAGAATGTCGTCTTTTCTATACTTAAAAAGATTTTAGGACTTTTTAAGCATTTCCATCAACAAAAACTTGCGTCTTTTAAGTAATTTGCCGTTAAAAATATATGACTTTATAATCTTTTTATATGAACTTTATAATAAAACAGATTGCAATGTAATTTGGCTACTTCAAACCAAGGTTTTTTCGGGGCTTGCTCACGTTACTGGCCAAAATTCTGCTTTAGACTATTACAAAACTATACTTGATGACATCTAAGAAGTTTTGTTTTAAAATATGTGATATTTTTCATACAAATGAGATGCGTAACAAAATCACAACTTTAGCTTTATCTTTCTAGAAGAGCATCCTATCCTAACTGATTAAAACAAATTTAGAAGTTTATAACCGTGTCGTTATTTTCCCACCATTTTTTCACCTATAATGATTAATTTAGTTGATAACTAGAGTTTTAATGTTGATTGTTTGAATTTAAAATCAATACTGCAGCCAATGACGTCATATAAATTTCTAATGCCCTTCTACTATTCTACCGTCTTTGAATAAATGAATTGATGAAACATAACTGATAACCTAAACATGTCTATCCTGTTTAATAAAAAGTCCTTGACAATTTTAAAGATCTGTAATTGATACAATTCGTAGGACTGGTTTTTTCTTTAGTATGACACAAAATAGGAAACAAATTATGTTAAGATAACAGGTTAAACCATTAATGCCATTAACTGATAATGCGGAGCTAAGTTTTAAATATCAAACTGATAAATATGCCAAATTATAAAAAAAAAACCTGGAACTCTACGTTTTAGATAATTTAAAAAAATCTCTAATTAGCCTTTTCAAACATATTCATATACTATATATACAACCATTTTTAAATGATTTATTAAACATTTTGAAATAAATTCCCAGAGAGTATATTCAAAACTATTTATGGAAATTAAAATTCAGTCACAGAGCAAGAAAAATTGAACTGAATGAGCAGTAAAATATAATTGTTTCAAAGTCAAAGTTTAAAATGAAAACTATCCCCCCCCCCTTTTCCTATTTATCCTTGACACTGCAGATTACAAAATAAATAGTTGCTTATTTTCATAACGTTACGTACGGTAAATCATCTCTTCAAACTGGACTATATGAAACCAATTCAAAGGAATTGAGTCTTAGCAACAAATCCCAATTTTCTAATACCTATATATCTACAACCAAATTATGCAAACCTTAGATATTTCAAACTTTGATTACTTGATATAACAGAAGTCAAAGTTTGAAATATCTAAGGTCTTACAACATTGGGTTGTTAAGATCTGATATAGGGATTTAAAAACCAGAGTTTGTGGCAAAGAATCAATTCCTTTGTCGGGGTTATTGAATACAAATTATAACGTTTAAATGTTATAAATTAGACTCTAAGGTATGTTACAAACATTAACTGAAGTCGGGATCGATGTTACCAATGGCGTAGCTGTTAATCATAAGTTTTAAACTAAAATAAATTTAAAATTGATACTTTTTTAATCAGTTATTTTAAAATTTTAAGTTTTCGGAAGGATTTTAGTGAACCCATTTTGTTGTTATTCTTCGTAGAGTACATAATCTCTTTTTATTACTGTTCTGTCGTCCCTAGGTTGAGTTGTGAATCTAGTTCCAATATTCAGTATTATGCAGATACTCTAGTATACTGTATACCTTCATACCATGCCAACTAGTACAAATATATAGAACCTCAGGCAGGACAGTAGACAACAGACAAGGAAGGACGGAATAAGGATGAGGATCTGGTTAGGACAGGATTATAAGAGATCGAGATAATATAAGATAGGATAAGGACAGGATAAAGACAGAAGAAGATGAGGATCTGGTCAGGACAAGATGATAAGAGGTAAGGATAAGATAAGATAAGATAGGATAAGGACAGGATGAGGACATGGTAGGCATATGATGAGGACAGCATTAGGACAGGGTTAGTATGGGATAAGGACAGGATTAGGAATAGGGAAGATCGAGGACAGAATGAGGGCATGATATGAACAGATCAAAGACGGAATTAGGATATCATGAGTGCACAATCAGTACAGGATAAGGAAAGGACGAATAAAGAATGAGGACAGGAAGAGAACAGGGAGAGGACAGGATGAGGACAGGATGAGGACAGGATAAGGACAGGATGAGGACAGGAAGAGGACCGGATGAGGACAGGATGAGGACAGGATGAGGACAGGATGAGGACAGGATAAGGACAGGATGAGGACAGGAAGAGGACCGGATGAGGACAGAAAGAGGACAGAATGTTTCTCCCGCTGAGCTCCTGATTTGGTTGAAGTCCCACGCTCTCTTTCCTTCCTCGGACAGTTGTATTGAATCCTTGATACTAGGCACACCAAACACACACATGATCCAGCCTCTTTACACACAACACGTTCACACTACACCAACCATTCACATCTCATCAAATACAAATACAGATCTAAAAACACCAATTAATTCTTGATTTTAATTTAAAACTCAAATCGCACAAGGTAAATATTGTAACGTACTTAAAACAGCTTGGCGTTGAGAACCCATACAAATATAAAAATAAGTGAAAACCGTAAACAGCGCTTTCCTTTCTCTGTGTTTCTTACTATATATACATTATACATGCATAAAGCATATCTAAATAGTGAATATTGATATGCATTGTATACATACACTTCAGCTCTGTGTATCGACATTAACCAAAACACTCACAAATCTCAAATAATTCTAAACAATTTAAATTTTCTAAGTAAATCTATTAGTTAAGGGGATTTAACGTACTTTTAAGTGATCCTTCATTTAAAGAGTTTCATTTCCGATTAATGCCTGTACCCTTAAAAACATTCTCTCATCAGGAATGCATAAGATATTCATCATGTTCTCTGGGAAATATGATCATTTTTATTTCTGTTTCTCTGTAATATGACTTGTGCATTTCTGCCTCAGAAACATAGAATGAAATATTCAGAATTATACACATTTTTGTGACATTTTTGATTTGTTTTAATTTTTATCAAAAAGAAAATGTGCAAAATTTTACTTTTCTCAAAATGCTTAACTCTAGAAAGGTAGAAAAACGAGGACAGTATTAATCAAATAATGGTTTAAATGTATCGTTGTGAATCAGGCTTTCTTTTAAATTAAAGGCCACTAAAAATTACATTGACAGTCTAATTTCCATTAAAAAATTTGAGAAATAAAAGTTTATAAAAAATTATCCTCTCTCTATTTAATTCATTTTAGTTAATTTTAAATCTTTGAATAATCCCTTGATAATAAATTGAAAGAGTCCTTCACAGTTTACGGAATGATTTTATTAAAAGTAATATATATATATATATATATATATATATATATACGCTGCCGGGCCATAGTAATTAATTGATGTTCAAATCAATCTCTACTTCACACATTTAATTTCGTCTGCTTTCTACGCAAAATACTGTTTAGTTTGCTCCTTTCAAATATTCAAAATAAAAATAAAACTTTTCCTTTTTTAGTTTAATAAATTCTCGGACTTTGCATTTCTTAAAATATGTTTCATCTAGTTACGTTTATACATTTGACTCCATGTTTATGAAAAAAATATGAATATATATAAATGGAAACTACCTTTTGTGGTTTACTGATTTATTTTCATAGGAACAGGTTCATTTTACAGGTTCATAATTCTTTACGAAATACGAATTAATTGAAATGGCATTTGAAACAAATTGTTTTTCAGATTTTTATAATTTGATTAAATATAAACGAGATAGTTATTGTGAATATCTTAAAATGTAATTATTAGTTTATTAATATTTGTTGCAGCAATATTATAATTGAGACGTGTGAACACGTATGTACATTTATAGACATTAATTGATCTTTAATGATCTCTGATTGCCGATCAGATGAGAAACGGATAGATAATTCTATGTTTACTGATAATTAATATCTCTTGTAAAAAGAGAACAGGAGTACAGACAAAGCATCAGGAAGGTGAAGGGGGAGAGGGAGGATAGGGAAATGTAGGAGTGGGTGGGGGTGGGGGGAGAAAGTTAACGTTCTAATGATTGCGTGTTTATTTCGTAAAAATGAAACCTACTCCCCTGGTTCAATTTCAATATCAGTGTGAATCAATAAAATAAAAATGTGGTAATCCAAACCAAATTTATACAAAGTTTTAAACCGAGCTCTGATAGAATTTTTAAACAAGTCGAACTTGTTCTAAAAAAAACCCTGCCGATAGAATTAACTCTTACCCGTCTTTGAAAAACTTTATTAAATTTTCTTTTAAATTTTATGAATTACATCTTATTTTGTATTGAATTTTATTGTTGTTTGTTTGTTTGTTTGTCCGAACTTAGGAACCCTTTAACCGATTTGCCTCAAATTTTGATAGTGGAACTCGGAAGAACCATAGAAGTGTTATTAGCTAAGTTTTAAGATGCTAAGTTCAGTTTTTAGGGAAAGTACAGCTTCCAGTTAAAGCTGGGTTTCCAAGCTAGTCTTTCATAAAATCGCGCAGAGAGAGATCATTTATGCATATATCGTCTTCACAAAACTCTATTTAATACTAAAATTTCTAAATTTTCGGAGGATTAAAATTAATTCTTTATGTATGATAGTGATTTATTTTTCATTAATAATTAAGAATCTAGACGGTTGGTTTTGCTCAGCTGTTTCTCTGCTGACGAGTTCTCTCCCTCTATCCTTCTCTCTCCAGATAGATTTTACAACTCTGGGTTTTATTCATTTATTTTCATTTATTAGCTCTTAAACCTTCAAACAAAGGTCAACCCGAGGTATAGTCAATCCGAAAGGGATGATAATTTCGTCTGATAGTCGCCGACTAGCTAAAAAAGCGAACTGAAAAACATTTAAACCATATTTTAATCGGGTTGACCAATATAGCCGTTAAGTAAGGTTTGAAGCCGCTTATATTTCCTATATTTGTGTTTACACTTTATAGATCAGTTAAAATATCTATACCATTTCGTAAATTTTTGAATGAATTATTTTGAAATATCTTATTTGTAATCAATTTAATTTTATAGAAACTACAGGGTTGGGTTGCGGAGAATGCATAGAAATATTTATCAATATGTATTTTAGTTAAATATCTACCTGTTTTTATTCAGAAGAAACTACAATTATTCTAAACTTATATACTGAATACTGATTCTCTGTTGAAAAAGTGCTCTGTTCGATTTACAACGGTACCCTTTAAATATCCATCTTAATAATTATAGCAATCGTATTTTTTTAAATTAAAAAATATTAAATTGGAATCTGGCTGGTTTAGATACTAAAATCAAAGTTTATTGTACATTGGCAAGTATTTGAAATCCCGAATATAAAGGAGATACGATGAAAGGGTTTTGATTGGTGAAAAGAAATCTGATAGTATCGAGACATTTATATCTAGTTACATTTATCAGTAAGGGCGGGTCCAGAACTAATATAATATATATATAATATACATACACAAAGAAAAACTTCAATCCTGACAGTTTATTAAACCTGTCTCAACTAATGTACCATTTGTTATAGTCTACACGACTAATAATGTCTTCTTAGTCCATTAAAAACGTCCAGCTTATACACTTCTAGATACAGAGATAACTTAAACCTCAAAGCAGGGTTTAGAAATGAAAAAAAACAAATGTAAAGATAATTTAAAACACTGCAACTGATTGTAAAATGTCAAGAATTTCGGGACTTATCTCAGATCTGTATATTGCAAACTGTTATGTAATTGATTTTAAGATGGTATATATTTCAGAGTTTTCAAATTGGAAACATATTTCTCATTTAGATTATTTTCCCCCAGGGACAATCTCTCTACAACATGTACATAAATATTATTATCATAGTTATTTATCCAAAACACAGATTTTTAAACTTTTTTAACTTTGCTTCGTTTTCGGGTCGTTTTCTTGCCTTTATTGTCTTTCAGAGGGTCAAATTTTGCATAGTTTATTTTAAACATTTGATTTTTAAACTATGTCACATTTTGACTCTGACAGAGGATATATGCAAATAACGACCTAAAAACAACCTATAATATAATATAACATAATACATTTTTGAAATATTAAAAGTTTTATTAATAAAAAACGACGTGTATGTACATTCGGTGTTATCGGTGGTATGAATAAGAACCAATACAAGATAACAATATAAGTGGGAAAGAAAAAAAATCAATATTTATATTTGCTATCTAAAACAAAGGCGTACGGACGAACAAGACAAAAGCCACCTCAACGACCATATTATCGTTTCTTGGATGGGGAATTGAATTTTTAATTTATTGATTGCTTTTTGACAATTAAAATTGTTTTTAATGTAATATTTTAATGTTTGATTCAATGCCCTCCATTTATGTAATTTCTTTTTACCTTTCTAGCATAGACACTAGACAGTAGAAATTTAAGCATTATGTAAATGCGATAGCCTTTAAACTTTTAGCAAAGTGTTAAATAGTAATTAGTTGATGACATTTCCTGAATACCAGCCAGTTAAACTTTTGTAATCAATCGTTCATTACGTCATTGGCCTTATTTCAACTTGTAAGTTGCAAGAAATAAAACTTGAGAAATATATTTCATTTTATAAAATTAGTGTGAGATTTTAAACTGTGGTTAATTTCTCACAGCATAAATATAGTTTATACATTCAGATTCTCTATATAATATCCTTGGTCTAGGTCGCAACAGGATTTCACATTTTGAAGTTGTAATTTGAACGCCTGCGATTAAAGCTTAACCTTATCCCCGAGCTAACCACCTTTTAATGTCCCTTAGAGGCATAAAATGAACTCCCCCCTCCCTGCAACTACTCAACAGTTTATGTAGCTGAACATGCACACCTGTTATCTGGGGAGCGTATTGTAAAATCATATTTGAATAATATATGTTTAGTTTCAGATTCAGGAATATGAAAGAGGAAGGTTGTTGCGTGCACATTCGCTCTCATTCTCTGCATTCAAGGCATTCTAGGATTTAGAAACACAATTCAGAAAAGTGAAATTTTGTTCTCCTCTCATGTGCGTGCATAGTGATGTAATAAAAGGCCCACAAGGTTGTTAGTGTGTACTGAGCTATCCCTGTTAGTTAGTGCATGAATAGATGAAATGTAACAATTTACAGAATATATTTACCAAGTGTACCAAAAAGATGGATGAGACCGAGAGTAACGCGTCCAACCCTAACCCAGCTCCGTCAACAAATCTATCCACCCAGGAGGAAAGAACAAAACCATGCAAGGTTGTGGATGGCAAAGGAAACCAGTTCCTAAAACCAAAATTTCAAAACTTAACCAAAATATCTTTAGGCGAAGATACTTATACAATAGGTAGGCAACTCACACTGTTCACATCAATCATTTGTAGTATTGTCAGGAATGGGATGTGCAAGGAATATTACGGGGCATTTAAGGGAATATATTTTGACATATTAGGTGATGTAATTTTCTTTAAAAGATGGGAATTTATTTAGGAGACAGATAATGAGATTTATAGAGATATTAGTGGATATCACAGATATTAGGGGATATTACAAATATCAGGAGATATTACATATATCAGGGGATATACAGAAATCAGGAGATATTACAGATATCAGAGGATATCACAGATATTACGGGATATCACAGATATTAGGGGATATTACAAATATCAGGAGATATTACATATATCAGGGGATATTACAGATATCAGGGTATATTACAGATATCAGAGGATATCACAGATATTACAGGATATCACAGATATTAGGGAATATTACAAATATCAGGAGATATTACATATATCAGGAGATATCACAGATATCAGGAAATATCACAGATATTAGGTGATATCACAGATATCAGTTGATATCATAGATATCAAGGGATATCACAGATATCAGGGGATATTACAGATATCAGGGGATATTACAAATATCAGGAGATATTACATATATCAGGGGATATCACAGATATCAGGGGATATTACAGATATCAGGAGATATCACAGATATCATATATTACAGATATTACGGGATATCACAGATATTAGGGGATATTACAAATATCAGGAGATATTACATTTATCAGGGGATATCACAGATATCAGGGGATATCACAGATATTAGGGGATATTACAAATATCAGGATATATAACATATATCAGGGGATATCACAGATATCAGGGGATATCACAGATATTAGGGGATATTACAAATATCAGGAGATATAACATATATCAGGGGATATCACAGATATCAGGGGATATCACAGATATTAGGGAATATTACAAATATCAGGAGATATTACATATATCAGGGGATATCACAGATATCAGGGGATATCACAGATATTAGGGAAAATTACAAATATCAGGAGATATCACATATATCAGGGGATATTACAGATATCAGGGTATATTACAGATATCAGGAGATATCACAGATATCAGGAGATATTACAGATATCAGAGGATATCACAAATATTACGGGATATCACAGATATCAGGGGATATCACAGATATCAGGGGATATCACAGATATCAGGGGATATCACAGATATCAGAGGATATCACAGATATCAGGTGATATCACAGATATCAGAGGATATCACAGATATCAGGTGATATCACAGATATCAGGAGATATCACAGATATCAGAGGATATTACAGATATTAGGGGATATTACTGATATTAGGGGATATCACAGATATCAGGGGATATTACAGATATCAGAGGATATTACAGATATCAGGAGATATCACAGAAATCAGGAGATATTACAGATATCAGAGGATATCACAGATATTACGGGATATCACAGATATCAGGGGATATTACATATATCGGGGGATATTACAGATATCAGCGGATATTACAGATATTAGGGTATATTACAGATATCAGGGGATATCACAAATATCAGGAGATATCACAGATATCAGGTGATATCACAGATATCAGGTGATATCTGTGATATCAGGTGATATCTGTGATATCAGGTGATATCACAGATATCAGGTGATATCTGTGATATCAGGTGATATCACAGATATCAGGTGATATCACAGATATCAGAGGATATCACAGATATCAGGTGATATCACAGATATCAGGAGATATCAAAGATATCAGAGGATATTACAGATATTAGGGGATATCACAGATATCAGGGGATATTACAGATATCAGGAGATATTACAGATATCAGGAGATAAAACAGATATCAGAGGATATTACAGATATTAGGGGGTGTTACAGATATGAGAGGACCTTGTTGAATTTGATTAGGTTGTTGAATTTTTTTTTCCATTCCTTATATTGTTTAGTTTTCGTAAATACATTAAACATGCGTTGATACAATAATGAATCTTTTACCAAACATTCAGATTATTAATCAAAATATGTTTTTAGGGAAGACTACTTTGGAATAAAAAAAAAATTGATATTTAATAAACGAATCGGAGAAGAATTTCGATCGAAATTTCAAGAAACAACAATTTTTTTTAAATTCTAATTTTGTATTCGAATATATATGTATGATGCTCTAGGAGTAGTATTGCAACAGTTGACCTCTAAACCTGCCCTAGGCTTTTATTTGACCTAGAACCTTGAATATTATTTCACACATAATCTGGTACTTTTTATCCAAACACCGTCGCGTATATGTTGGGGGTTTCTCCAATCTTTGTTCACAGTCGTTGGATGAGAATGAGTTTTTGGCCCTGGTTTACAAAATATGCCTGGAATTTGCATAAACAACTCAGTTCTAATTATGTGCATAAAGGAACGAAGTTTTTGACACAAACTCAAAACCTTTTCCTATCCATATATCTTTTCAACCTGATGGTGTAATCATTTGACTATTTGATCTGACAGAATTCATGGTCAAAGGTTTCAAAATATAAGGATTAACAAATATGAGTTTGTGGCGAAAACTTAGTTTTTTAGTTTTACGTACAAAATAAATGTAATATCATCACAAGTCAGTATATCCTATGCCCTCCAAACCCGTTTTATCATATCAAATCTCAACATATCTTTTCCTATCACATTAAGTCCTGTTCAGTCCTATCCTATCCTATCCTGGCCCAATTTACCCTATCCTATTCTATGCCATCCTGTCCCTTTATATCTTATCCTATTCTATCATATCCAACCATGTCGTTTCAGAACCTATCCAGTTCTGCCCTAAATTAAATTTAGTTTGTTTTAGTAGGCTGGTATGGCCTGAAAGTCACGATTTTTCAGTAAACCCAGGATTAGAATGAGTTGACAGGGAGGGAAGGACATTGGTATAGAAATGAGGGGTAACTTTGGGGGATATATTGTGTTAATTGATGGGAGAAGGGGTTATGTTATATTTAAAGGGTCTTTGTTAGTTTATTTTAACGCATATTCCAAGATTTAAAAAATAGAGAGGAAGTACATGGAAGCAGACAGGGAGGGGCATAATTGAGGTTCAAATCAGTGGCCATATGTCGGGGCAGGGGGGGGGGGCGGAGGGGTTGGTGTTAAATACATTAGGATAAATTTCAAGGTTGTTTGTTGACAGAACTAAAAAATCAAACATTATCCACCCTTATACAGATTTATATACAGAGAAAGATTACAGATGGATAGATTGATAATTAGAGAGAAAGAAAAATTATTTTAATTAGTTTTTAAGAACCACAAATTCCATTAATTGAGAGAAATCTCTTGTTTTATCCAACTTTAGATAGTACAATATAACAAAGTAGATCCATAAATACAAACAAATAGATAATAGTTGATATAGCCCATATATAAATCGGTCAGTTTATATAGTTCCGTTTGAAATGCTTATAATACATTCCTGTGAATTTAGTTCATTTTTCTGAGCACTCTACGGAATTTAGAGTTCTGGTAAACAGTTTAGGTTTAGTTCCGGTTTAAAATTTAGGCTAGGTTTTGGAAAAGAGTTTTGGAGAGGTTCTGGTAAAACACTAAAATTAGGAACTGGTGAAGAGTTTGAATTAGGGTCTATTAAAGAGTTTAAATAAGGATCGATCGTAACATATGAATTTAAAAGTTCTGGTCAATAGTTAAAATTAGAATCTGGTAACAAATTTATTGAAAGGTTTTGGTCAAGATTAAAATTAGAATCTGGTAACAAGTTTATTGAAAAGATTTGGTAACAAGTTTATAGAAAGGTTCAGGTAAAGAGTTAAAATTAGGATTTGGTAACAAGTTTATTGCAAAGTTCTGGTCAAGAGTTGAAATTAGAATCTGGTAACAAGTTTAATAAAAGGTTCTTGTAAAGAGTTAAAATTAGGATTTGGTAACAAGTTTATTGCAAAGTTCTGGTCAAGAGTTAAAATTAGAATCTGGTAACAAGTTTATTACAAAGTTCTTGTCAAGAGTTGAAATTAGAATCTGGTAACAAGTTTAATAAAAGGTTCTTGTAAAAGTTAAAATTAGAATTTGGTAACAAGTTTATAAAAAGTTTTGGTCAAAAGTTTAAATTAGTATTTGGTAACAAGTTTATTGAAAGATTTTGGTCAAGAGTTAAAATAAGAATCTCGTATCAAGTTTATTGCAAAGTTCTGGTCAAGAGTTGAAATTAGGATCTACGATTAGCCTGCACAAACCGTATCAAATTCGTTGCTAGGGTTTTCTCAATATTGAATAAAGACGTGTTGTTCATGTTTAGTTGCTAAGTTTTACTGAGATTGGTAGTTAAGGTTTAGTGAAGGTTTAGTGAAGCCATTTTCTGAGTTTATGAGTATCCATCCTGGACAAGATAGGTTCCAACACGACACAAGATCCTCCAACCCACTTCATATCTTTTCTTAACAACCTTCAACATCTATCTATCTATCTATCTATCTATCTATCTATCTATCTATCTATCTATCTATCTATCTATCTATCTATTAATCTAACCATCAAACCATCTAACTATCTATCTTCACTTCATCCAATTTTTAACTCTGCGAAGATTTTCCTTCTCATATATCTTACATTCTTAAAAATGGCAGCCTACTCATTCATCTTCCCACACTGTCCTATTCTACAATAGATAGATCCAAGTGATACATGTGCTGAATGAACCAACCAAGTCTGGTACCAAAATACGAGGGTGTTTGTCCTGGATTCAATAATACAAATTCAAGGGTTGTCATTTCTTTACTTCAAATTTATCTTTTATGGGCTCTAGAATGCTCTAACGTTTTTCAAAAGAATGTATATATATATTATATATATTTATATAATAGTTCTTGTCCAATTCAGGATAGAGTAGTCCCGGTCCGCGGAATAGAGTAGTCCCGGTTCAGGATAGACTAGCCTCAGCCCAGGACAGAGTAGTCTCAGCCCAGGACAAAGTAGTCTCAGTCCAAGACAGAGTAGTCTCAGTCCAGGATAGAGTAGTTCCAGTCCAGGATACCGTTGTCTCAGTCCAGGATAAAGTTGTCTCAGTCCAGGATAGAGTAGTCTTAGCCCAGGACTGAGTAGTTTCATTCCAGGATAGAGTAATTTCAGTCCAGGATACCGTTGTCTCAGTCTAGGATAGAGTAGTTTCAGTCCAGGATTGAGTAGTCTCAGTCCAGGATAGAGTGGTCTCAGTCCAGGATAAGGTAGTCTTAGTCCAGTATAGATAAATATCAGTCCAGGACATAGTAGTCTCAGTCCAGAATAGAGTAGTCTCAGTCCAGGATAGAGAAGTCCAAGTCCAGGATAGAGTAGCCCAAGTCCAGGATAGAGTAGCCCAAGTCCAGGATAGAGTAGTCCAAGTCCAGGATAGAGTAGCCCAAGTTCAGGATAGAGTAGCCCAAGTCCAAGATAGAGTAGTCCAAGTCCAGGATAGAGTAACCCAAGTCCAGGATGCACCAGTTTTGTTCCAAGAAAACATATCCAGAATGCATTAGTTAAAATGCAATTATTTCTATTTTTGATCCAGTTTATAATATTCCTGCTCCCCAAATACGAAAAACTAAAACTTTTACTCACAAATAAAATCTTTTGATTAATTTATTCATGACAATATTACAAGTGCATCCATTAAAGTTCATTTGGAATACTAAATTCATTTATTTTATGAATATACATGTATGTATGTATGTATATATATATATAAGGTTCCTATGAAATATAGGGCAAACTTAATTTAAAATTGTTGTAGCACGATACATCTATATATAAATTTGGCTTGTCTGTTTGTCTGTTAGAAAACATTTGTATTTTATACAATGTGTGTATATAAATGTAAATTATGATTGGTTCCGTCATACTGGGAATATTTAAGGATTATACATTCGTCTCACGCAGTTCTATCGTTCTATCTAGTGTCTATATTTAATACTATCTATCTATTTATACTTCTATACTTTATACTATGCATGTAAAATCTCATATTTTTTATTATCTTTATATAATCATTTCCTAATATATCTAATTTTACATAAGTTCACCTCTCTTCATGATCAATGAAAAGAAAAGGTTCCTAAGCCCAACTCTACAACAGTACTTTTTTCTACAAATATTTTTTATTTTCCGTGGGAGACGAGCTCCAAATAAATCCTGCTTCTATAGATGTAATTAGAAATCAAATTAACAAATTGCTTTAGTTTAATGACCATTTTTATTTATATTTATGGTATTTAATTTCTTTAATACACTTCTATTTCTATTGAAAGAACGTCCCCTGATTTTTCACTCCCCATATATATCACCTTATTTTATAGTTTCCATTTCCATTTCTTCCTATTTTATGTGTATAATCTCCAGTATAGAATTAGATCAGCAGTTCTGCAGTTTTAGACGATTTTTTAAACACGCAGAACTTTAGAATAGTTTATCAATATTAAATTAAAAATAAACGGAATCAAAAATTGCAATTTAAAATAAGGACGTGTAATTTAAAATACCACTGCTCGAGCTACCATCTATTTTTACATTATTTTCCTTGAGTTCAAAGTTAGACTGTGGTCTGATTGTATCTTTGTTAGAGAGGAAAGCATAAACTTTTACATTTAACCTTAAACTTTGCCCATTTGTTTTCAGTAGCAGTATGGGTAATTCAGTACAGTCGCAGTACATTTATCTGAGAAACACAACTAAACATATTTAGAATATGTTTTGTATTTAAAATTTAAGAAAAACTACTTTACTTTTATTTTAGTCGGAGTTGCCGGGACGGATAAACAGGATCAGGATGGAATCAACTTATCAGGTTAGATATATTAATTAAGTTAAAGAACGGATAAACAGGATCAGGGTGGGATCGTTTTATTATGTTATATCTAGATTAGAAGGACGGATAATCAGGATCAGGGTGGGATCATCCTATGAGGTTAGATCTATGATTAGAAGGACGGATAATCAGGATCAGGGTGGGATCATTTTAATAGGTTAGATCTATGATTAGAAGGACGGATAAGCAGGGTCAGGGTGGGATCATTTTATTAGGTTAGATCTATGATTAGAAGGACGGATAAGCAGGATCAGGGTCGGATCATTTTAATAGGTTAGATCTATGATTAGAAGGACGGATAAGCAGGATCAGGGTGGGATCATTTTAATAGGTTAGATTTATGATTAGAAGGACGGATAAGCAGGCTCAGGGTAGGATCATTTTATCAGGTTAGATCTATGATTAGAAGGACGGATAAGCAGGATCAGGGTGGGATCATTTTAATAGGTTAGATCTATGATTAGAAGGATGGATAAGCAGGGTCAGGGTGGGATCATTTTATTAGGTTAGATCTATGATTAGAAGGACGGATAAGCAGGATCAGGGTGGGATCATTTTATTAGGTTAGATCTATTATTAGAAGGACGGATAAACAGGCTCAGGGTGGAATCAACTTATCAGGTTAGATTTATTAATTAAGTTAAAGGACGGATAAACAGGATCAGGGTGGGATCGTTTTATTATGTTATATCTAGATTAGAAGGACGGATAATCAGGATCAGGGTGGGATCATCCTATGAGGTTAGATCTATGATTAGAAGGACGGATAAGCAGGATCAGGGTGGGATCATTTTAATAGGTTAGATCTATGATTAGAAGGGTGGATGAGCAGGATCAGGGTGGGATCATTTTAATAGGTTAGATCTATGAGTAGAAGGACGGATAAACAGGCTCAGGGTGGAATCAACTTATCAGGTTAGATTTATTAATTAAGTTAAAGGATGGATAAACAGGATCAGGTTGGGATCATTTTAATAGGTTAGATCTATGATTAGAAGGACGGATAAGCAGGATCAGGGTGGGATCATCCTATCAGGTTAGATCTATGATTAGAAGGACGGATAAGCAGGCTCAGGGTAGGGTGGGATCATTTTATTAGGTTAGATCTATGATTAGAAGAACGGATAAGCAGGATCAGGGTGGGATCATTTTATTAGGTTAGATCTATGAGTAGAAGGACGGATAAACAGGCTCAGGGTGGAATCAACTTATCAGGTTAGATTTATTAATTAAGTTAAAGGACGGATAAACAGGCTCAGGGTGGGATCATTTTAATAGGTTAGATCTATGATTAGAAGGACGGATAAGCAGGATCAGGGTGGGTTCATCCTATCAGGTTAGATCTATGATTAGAAGGACGGATAAGCAGGATCAGGGTGGGATCATTTTATTAGGTTAGATCTATGATTAGAAGGATGGAAAAGCAGGATCAGGGTGGGATCATTTTAATAGGTTAGATCTATGATTAGAAGGAAGGATAAGCAGGATCAGGGTGGGATCATTTTATTAGGTTAGATCTATGATTAGAAGGACGGAAAAGCAGGATCAGGGTGGGATCATTTTATTGGGTTAGATCTATGATTAGAAGGACGGATAAGCAGGATCAGGGTGGGATCATTTTATTAGGTTAGATCTATGATTAGAAGGACGGATAAACAGGCTCAGGGTGGGATAATTTTATCAGGTTAGTTGAATTGAACGGATAAACAGGATCAGAATATATCAATTTATCAGGTTAGATCGATCTATTAGGTTGGAATTATTATATCTGATTAGATCTTAACATTTGGTTAGAAAGACGGATAAACAGGATCAGGATAGGTTCAATTTAACAGAATCAGGATAGCTTCAATAAATCGGTAAGCTAATTATAGTTATATTGCAATATACTTCTTCTTTTCAGAGGAAAACTCCGTTGGAGCATTCAGGGTTATCCGTAGATCAGGAAGATGGAAGAAAAACTCCATCAGTCCAAATCCATCCTCACAACCCTCAGATAGTCAGAACCAAGGTAAACTGCTTTTCTTGATTTTTTCTCTTTTTTTACTGAAACCCCATTGAAAATGTGTGGGTTCGCATGATTCTCTAAACTATGAGGAATATTATGCAGATAAGAATTGTGTGATGTACCTTGTTTGTTTCCTTTTATTGCCCTCAACAAGTTTACAACTATCAGAGAAAAACGAAGAACCCAACTATAATCCTTTTTTCGTTTGGCCTTTTATACTTATCAAGCTAAAATTTTCTTTTTATTAAAAATTACAGAACTAAGAATTGCATTTAAAGAGACTGTAAGCGCAATTTCAAGTGACCCTCCATGCAAATATGTCAATGTCCGATTTACAACTTTGAAAGCTTTTTCTGATCAAGTATGAATTAGATGTAAACATTTTTGTTTCTTTAAACTATTTATTTTCATTTGCACTTTCTTTCTGAAAACGACTTGCGCATTCCTTGTTTAAAAGAAAAAACGCAGAAACTCACAGAAATAAACACTTTTCGAATCAGAAACACGACAGTTTCTACCACATTTCTGATCAGATAAAGGTTTCAAGGGTACCGTTGTAAATCGGACGTTTTGCTATCTTTGCATGGAGATTGGAGAGTCCCTTGAAATTTCGCTTACAGTCCCTTTAAAATTAATGTATTGACCCAATAAAACTAGATTAAACTCATTTGTTAATTATCATTATGATAGCGCAGCAGTGTAAGAATGATTTGACAATTAATTACATTGAATAGATATATCAAGTCATTTATAGCGCTGAAGGGTTTATCTAACTCTAGTTAGCGTTCTTTAATTACAAGATGTCCCAGGGATATTTTGGTATTTTGTTAAATATAGTTATGATAAATTCGTTGAACTCTGGCCTTTAAAAATTACTCCCAGAAGGAATGGAGTTTTAGCCACAAATTTTGATTTTCAAATCGCTATATCTTTGCATCCTGATGGTGCTAACATTTGATATTTCAAACTATTATTATTTGATCTAATATAATTGTAGTTTGAAATATCTAAGGTCTCTGGCATTAAAATGCAAAGATATAGGGATAAGAAAATCAGAGTTTGTGACAAAAACTCAATTCCTTTTTGGCGATTTGCACCTTTAAAAATAGTGTTCATCTGAATCCCATTCAAAATTGCAATTATCCTTGATCACATCTTTATGAGATCTATCTTGCTTCTTTAATTGCAAAGATTTTACTGTATGTCTCTGAAGGTAGTAAAAACGAATTTTATATTTAACATCAAAATAAACAAATTTGTCTCAGTAACAGATACCCCATAAAATCTGCCTTGTAAAAGATTTCCAAACCCTTAATATCTTACAGCATATTTCTCAAACTCCCTGAATCTGAAATTATTAAATTTGGTCCGCGGCCAATTTTCTGCTTTTCAAAATAAAATTCTGATTAGCTGTACATTTTACAATTATTAGAAATTTTATTTTCAAGCACGTTAAAAATATTTCGAGAGAAATTCTTTTAAATAAACTTAAAAATAGAATAATAAAAATGACAAAAATTAAATTTGCCAGTATTACAAATTTTTTAAACATCTTGACTAAACAATTTGACCCTGTTCAATTATTCCATTTTTAAATTCACCACCTGGCTCAGATTCATGCCTAGAATAAGAAGTTGAAATAAAAATAATTCATAAATAATTTATTTTCATGTTACCAAAACTATATTTCTTTCCTTTTTTATTATTGTTTGTGGTGAATAAACATTATTGTTATTTTTGATCTTATATTTATGATCTTAAATGATGATAAAATGGAAACTCTCTGCTGCTGCACTGTCCAAGATACGTAGTTTATCTATGACTGCAGTGTAGAAACTCAGTGGGGTTTCCTTTAATAAACAAGTCAAACAACATAAAAGAGAATAAAGAGGAGGGGGTGGGGGTTTTCTTTGGTAAAAAAAGACGAGAGGGATCATGGTTTCTTTAATAAGAATATAGAGTTTGGGAGATCTTTTATAGGGAAAAGGAAGAGGGGTTAAAGGTTTTGTAAGCGTAATTCCATGCAAAGATGGCAATGCCTGATTCACAATTGTACCCTGAAAACTTTTATCTGATCAATAATATGGAGGGTATTGTCGTATTTCTAGTGTTTCATTCTGATAATTTCTATATGTTTTCCTGCAGTATATAAATGCGTATATCACTTTTGTAGAGAAACCACAATTAAAATAATCGGTTTTAAAAGTTATAAACCTTGATATCTAATTCATACTTGAGTAGAAAAAGCGTATAAGGGTACCATTGGGAATTGGCATCTTTGCATGGAGGGTTGCTTGAAATTACATTAACAGTGTACAAGGACAAGGAAAGAGGGGACGGACGGGTCAAAAGTAGATGAGGGAGAATATATGATTTCTTTGGTTAGGGAAATGGAAACTTTGGTATAAAATGCAAAAATAAGTTAAAGTGTAAAGATTTTGCTAATATTATTGTAATGTTCTTCTGTCCAATCACGCCCAGAGAAAGGTTAGAGTTTAGAATGCTGATGGACTAATTGTTTAGGAAAGTTAACAAAACCCTAAATATTGGGGATAAAGGTCCACAGTCGGTTTTCAGAGTTTAATCAAAAAATTGTTTCATTACTAACACTTTGTAATAAAAAAGAGATAATATGACTGGAGTTTTTTTGTAGTTTCCCTTTAGCATTTTCTGTTTACTTCCGAATAAAATATAGAAATAATTCATTTCTTTTTTTATTATTAATTTTAGTATAAGGTGTGTGTAATGTTTACATACATAAGAAGAGAATAAGTTTTCATTAGCTTTTAGTTCATCTCTCTATCTCTTCCTTTCCTCTAACATAATTACATGAAGAGAAAATTGGTTAGGTATGGAAGGGGGGGGAGGGGTAGTAGAATTGAATTATTTTAGAAATATTCTTAAAGATCTTTATTATAAAGAAAGAAATATCTTTATTATTATAATTAGCCATTCTGTATCTTTATTCTTGAAAAGCATTGGAGCCTTAAACATTAATGTTTTAAACAATAAATGAGTTCGGATTTTTAAGATCATATTGCTTCGGGATGTTGCCGTATATTTTTATTTGTATTACTTTTTGACAGAAAGTATCGATATCAACTATCAATATTAACTAACTCCTAACTTCTAAACTATGAATTTAAAAAACTTAAACTCAAACCAAAACTTTTGAACAAATCGGAAAAAATACATTTTTTAATTTACGTATTCTCCAGAGGATTTTAGTTCAGTCTACTCTAACCCTGCAGAAGGAGAAGGAGGAGTAGGAGGGGAAGGTGGAGTAGGAGGGGGTGGAAGGGGAGAAGGGAATAGATTGGATGGACTCCCAACCCCAGACTCACCGCTGGCCTGTCGAGAAGCTAATCTTAGGTAAAATATCTTTCTAATAATAAGATTGTGTCCTATAGGTATTCTTTAACATGTATCTACGCATTTGTTTTCTAGATGACTATTCAATCCAATAATCTATTTATCCTTCATAATTATTAAAAAAAAAACTCAACTATTAAAACGCCAAGTATTTATACAGAAATCTATAAATTAGCCATATTACATACTTTTTTTCAATTTGATTTGACAAATTTTTCTTTTCCATGTTTAGCTCACGAGGAAGAAGTTTCAAACTTTTTATTTTTTGTAGATTCCATAAAACAAGTTCTGTATATTTCCACCTTAAATCCTACTCATTTGAATTCATTAATTCTTCACAGTTTGACTTGGTTTGATATTGTTGCACCAAGCTAAAAACGTGTTTTGCAGATCGCCAAAGGAAAACTATTTATGCAAACAAGTTTCTATTCACAACTATATTCCTACTTATCTGTGTAATTACTGTTTATGTTAAATTACAGTTTAAAATTATTTACTGAAGCTTCTGAACACTCCAGAACCAATGGTATCATACATAAAGATGTTGACGATAACTGAATAATAAAGTTTAAGATTTAATTTTAAATTGGTTTCTAAATCGATGTTGGGTTGGGTCAGAGGAAAACATGTTTAAACATGTAAACTCTTGACACAAATTAAAATTTGTTTTGGGATCCCTTTATCTTTGCAACCCGATGTCGTAGACCTTTGATGTTACAAATAGTCTAATTTTGAAATATCAATGGGCTATCGGGGTGTAAAGTTATTTTGATTAGAAAATTTGAGTCTCCTATACAAGAGGGGAAAAAAATTGATATTTAGACATAGGATGTGTCCCTCTTTTTGTGAAAATAATTATAATCTTCTAGCATCTTTATTCTTTATGATAGTAAAGTAATCCAGTGGCCGAATTTAAAGAATTTGAGCGGCTTAAATATGGTTGGTTCTACTTAAAATTGTATCAAATGTTTCAAGATTTAAGTCGGCGCTTAATTTAAAGCGGGTTTGGGCAGATTTAAACCGCGGCTCAAATTCTTTAAATTCCATCTCAGATAATTTAGGCTAAAGGCTCTGTTGGCGGGTTTGAGTTCGGACATAACACACTCTGATCTTCTCTACCAGCTTCAATACATAGGAGAAGTTCTGGCAGTTGTAGCAGCAAAAGCAGAGTAAGCAAACGGGTTGGTTCAACAAAAAAGGACAGGACGTTTATGGGGGAAGAGGGTTGCAGGACTGAAGGGGGGAGGGGGAGGGGGAGGGAAAAGGGGGAGACGGAGGAGAGAAGAGGGGAAAGGAAGCAACGTAGATAATGAGAGTTTTAAAATAAAAAATGCATATTTCTTGATAATTCCAAAAAGTACAAGCTTGAAAATAAAAACGCAAAACATGATTATCAATTTCATTTTCAGTGAACATCTGAGACAAGCTGATAACACAAGGTTTTTATAGTGCATATAATACTTTTGGTAGATGATTATAAATAGATAGATAGATCAATAAACCATGAGCTGACAACCTTACATTTTCTTAATATAAAGTAAATGTGTATTTATGTTAAATTCAGGAATTTTCACGAAAATATGGCACCAATAGTTATTTTCAAACAGTAGTAATAAGAAGATGGCAAATTGTCATTTACTAATTTCTTAGAAATCTAATTATGAGAAAACCTGTATTAACATTAAGTGGTGAATTGTATATTGTTTTCAAACAAAGATATCCTGTTTCGGAATATTTACAAAAGCATATATTTTTACCCAATTTAGGATGTTTTTCGACAAACATTATAGTTTCTTGTCTTTTTTAACATAATTATTTTTCAACCCCGTTAGTTAGACCCTGTACCAGTAAAATAAACCTCGGCTGTAGATGTATTCACCTTTGATGCAGTGAGCACCAGAAATCTTCGGAGTAAAGTGTCCTTTATATATCTTTAACCCTATTTTATTTTTGTAATTCGTGTTTTCTAACTAAAAATTTAGTTTGGTAAAAATATGGAAAAGTATTTTATTCCAGAATTTTACAGGCAAGTTTTTTTAAACTTACAAAAGACTTAAGAATCATTTATTTACCCTATTGTCACTTGATTTTTTTCAGACATTCGGTGTTATAGTTATATTTATCATTGATTCCTCACTTACACAAAGTCACAAAGTCATTTATGTACACAGTCAAAGTTTAGTGTTTCTGTTATTTTTTTTTCGGAAAGTCCTGATTTTGTTTTGATGTGATTAGGAAAGTTAAACCGACAAAGGTAGATAGTAATATTTGTAAGTCACAGATTACGCATAATAGGACCATTGCAGTGAGGCCATTAAATATCTTTCTTGAGATTTCTTAAACTGCTATTTCTAAAGACTAGTTTCCCGTATTCTTTATGAAGTAACACCCTGGTTCAATGTAAAACGATTATAAGGCTATTGCTTGGTACTATCTGCCTAATCTATGGAACCATTCCTTTATTTCTAAAAATGTTTTATCTTTATAGAGAGGATATAGAGGATGATTTGTCTGAGCTGACCAGCGAGGCTGTACCGGATGAGGTCAGAAAATGGTTGGCCTCGACTTTCGCGAAGCAGGAGCAGGTAGAGTGTGTGTGCAATATCTAATTTCAAACGAGATGTCAATCTTAAACTGATTAACAATCCCATTCTTAAACTGAAGTGTTAAAAAAAATATATTTTAATTATTTTAATCAAAATATATTTCTATCAGGTGATGAGGCGGACTGAAGAACGACCAAGTTTCAAATCTGTTGCCAACGCTATTCGCACAGGAACCATTATCATATTTATAAATAATTCAAGAAATCTCTGTCTTTTCATCCGCCGTGATTCATTCTATAAGCTCAGATAGGGTTTAGAGAAATAGATTTAAGCTAAAACTATTATAAAAATATCCGACAATAAATCATGTTCACTTCAATTGTTGTATTTTTCTCACTTTTTTAACAAATCGAAATTTATATATTTATCTTAAAATAAGTATAAGAAAAGATTCACAATCAGCAAAAAACATTACAAGAAATTCCATTTAAAAAGTTCCCTATTTTGCATTTATTTTGCTTTTCTTACTTAGTTTCTATGACGAAGACAAAAGATTTGAAATATAAATTACAATTTCTGGGAAACTGTAAATTTTTCTCAAAAGAATTAGTGGAAATTATGAATAGCAGCTCAACTCTTTTGAATACTATTTTCGAGAAGAAAAAAAAATAACTTTTAAATATCTCAAATAATCAAATAATTTAAAGATAATTGTAAAAGAATATTTGAATGATTAATTTAGAAAATATGTTTATTTTGGTTCAGGAATTTTTATTGAAAGAATTTACCGCAGGATTTCAACCTCACAACTAATGCTCATACCACCAGATGTTCAAATATTTCTTGATGTAAGTAAAGAATACTTTTTTCAACATCAAATTTTGTTTTATAGTTTTTTATTTCATTTTTCTCTACTTTCCTGTTGTTGGGAAGTTTCTGTTTTCCAGGAATAGATTTTTTAATTAAACACTTTACTTTAGGGAAAATAAATAGTTTTTTTGAAAAGAAAATTGTTGCAAAAACTTATCTTATATGGTGATATTTTCAAACTTCCCGTCCCTTCAACTCTTAGTAACCATGACAACCCGAAAATGCGTCATACTTCTAAACTTTGCACTTTTTTCTCTAAATATCAAATATTTACACCTTAGGTTGCAAAAATATAGGGATCAGAAAATTTGTTTCTGTGATGACTGTTCTGTTTTTTTCTGTATTCTTTCTAACCTGTAAAAAAAACGTTTGTTTGACCGAATATTGGTATACTGTATTCTTGTGACGCTCTAAACCTACTTTTATTACGGGGATCATCGAACATATTCCCTATAGTCTTGCTTTATTTGCATATAAAGAGCAAAATGTGAGAACTTAAATGAGTTTTATAACTTTCCAATGCAAAGTCATCTTTAGAAATCCTAAGGGGGAAAAGTCTGTAGAGGGTGTCGTTAAAAAACTTGATAAAAAAGGAAAAATCATTCGCGTTAAAGACTTTCTTCGGCTTTATAACTTACAAGCTTGGGAACCCAGCTTTGCCTGGATTTTACGATACAAAAGTCTACCGTTTGAATTAAAGAGAACATTCTCCTAGTTACCCTGTCAAAATTTGGGACATATTGGTGCAGGGGTTCCTGAGTTATGATCGGACATTCAAACAAAAGACAGACAGACAAACAGAGATTTCTACTTTAGATTTATATGTAGATACATTTCTACTTTTAATGTCAGAAGGTATTCTATAGCATCATACAGTTTTTATTTTTGTTAAATTGGAATCACTAAAGAGACTGACTGTTCCGAAAAAAAACTCAAAATTTCTCATCTATTCCTCCATAAATAATATTTTATTACACCAAACAATATGTTTTCTCATTTTAGAAAGTTGATGACTGGAACTTTGACATTTTCTCCTTTGCTCGAGCTACTAAAGGCAGTCCTCTTAAATTCTTAGGTGAGGACTTTTTTAGATTTGTTTAGGAAAAAAAGGAAGTGAAAAAATAGCACCTGGATGAATATTTTGAAAACTCTTGTTTAGTTCATATTTCAGGAATAAAATAAATTCCTCTTATTTGAACTTTAATTAGTGATGAGATGAAAGAAATTTGCTCTCAATGATTCTATTTATGTTTAATTTATTAAAAAGTAATTTAATTTGATTATTTAGTTTAACTAATCCTTATCAAATACATTATATTCAAAACAGGGAATAGGAATAAAGGGAGGGGAAATGGCGCTGGTCTGGCATGAGAAAGCCAGTCCCACTGCTTTGGAGACGAGTTCGTTATTACACATGCACACTCTTTTGGTACAGACAAACAACATGAAATTGCAGAACAATTTCGTCAATTATAATTAAGCTTGAATAACGAGTTGTTATTTGTAAACTTTATATTCTTTGCATGAAAATTTGGTTGACAGTGTTGACTTAAATAGACTGTACAAATACCGAAATTCTTGGGTACTGTATGTACACTACTTCGGTTAGTTATCACATACACACACTCTTTTGGTACAGACACACATACATGACGTTTCCGCCCCTGAGTCAAAATTATTGATTCATGGAAGAACATCTTAGATAAGTAGTAAGTACAGCATTATAGATATTTTCAAACATTTAACGTTTCTAATCTGATAATTAATTATAAATTAATTATAAAAAATCTTATCTGACTTTTAATATTTCATTGAAGATTCTCCAATAGACTTTATAAAAATACTTTATTTGAGATTTCTAAAGTTAAATGAGATTTTTAAACTTAAAAAATTTTCAACATTTTTTTTTATCAAATAAACTTAACACATTCTATCTGAGACTTTACATTTTTCTCGTTTCTTATCGGAATTTCATCAAGCTATTTCATAAAGTCACATTTCTCATCAGAGTCTTGATATTTTCGGCATTTGAGTCATATATCGTAAATTCTGTCATAAACTCTTTAAACTCTTTTTAAAATTAAATTTTTATTTAAGGCTTTGATGTTGTGTTAATTAATTCCCAAAAAGGAAAACTTTGTTAATTTCCTTCATGGTTTATAATAAGCCTATCCAATGGGAGAATCCGTTCTTCAACTTGAAGCTTATGTAGAACCATAATCCATAAAACGAATACAAAATTGATTCTTTAATTTTATTGAGTATTTACTCCTATTTATTGCCACCATTTATTTGCTAAAAAAAAACAAAATCATTTTTTATCGCGATACAAGAATGAAATATGAAAGTATTATACACCTTTTTCTCTAGATCAGGTTAATTACCTATTTTTCTTTTAATTTAGGTTACCATCTGCTACAGAAGCATGGGTGTTTACATAAATACAAGATTCCTCCGTCAACCCTGGAGACTCTTCTCTCCCACCTTGAGATAGGGTACACCAAGAACTCTAATCCTTACCATAACAACCTCCACGCTAGTGATGTACTGCAGACAACACATTGGTTTATCTCCCAAACCGGTTTAAAGAACTGGCTCTCAGATCTAGAAATATTTGCTCTTCTGTTCTCCGCCATTGTTCATGATTACGATCATTCAGGAACTACCAATAATTTCCATATTCAGTCAGGTTCAAGTCTGGCAATATTATACAATGATAGAGCTGTATTAGAGAACCATCATGTGGCAGAATTTTTCAGGTACAGTGGTCGGTTTTTATACCAATACAATGAAGCCGGTATTTCTTTTTAAGTTTTGATTCCAACAACTTTTTTCAAATTACAAGTTTACAAGTAAACAAATAGAATCTATTGATTGAAGCTTCTCTTTGTTTACATTTTTATGTGTATCATTTGCTGTTTAAAATCTTGGTAAACATCGAAAATTAAAATCGAAAGTCGTCTTCCTTCTATTTTTTGTGCGAAATGCATTTTTGGAGAAAGTTAGTTAGATATTATCAGTTTAATTTAATAGGTATTTTTATCACAATTGACTTCTTGACACTTTAACAAGTCATCGGGTCTAATAGATAATTGATAGGTTTATCAAACATTGACACGAAAAGATTTGTGTAATTAAAAATTGGTGTAATAATAGCTCCAGTAGGTTCGTTTATTAGAGTATCAAAAGACTAGTATGTGTGTTCATCTGAGTTCTAGTACTGGTTCATTACTGTTCCAGTAAATTATTTCATTATTGTTCAAGTTTGTTTGCCCATTAGAGTTCTAGTAGGTTTTTTCATTAATGTTTTAGTATGTTAGTTCATTAGATTTTAGTAGATGGATCCATTAGCGTTCCAGTAGGCTAGTTCAATAGCGTTCCAATAGGTAAGTTCATCAGCGTTTCTGTTGTTTGGTTAATTTATAGGGTCCCAGTATTTTGGTTATTTAGAGTAACAGTAGGCTAGTTCATTAGAGTTCGAGTTAGGTTTTTCCTTAGTGTTCCAGTAGGTTAGTTCATTATAGTTCCTGCAGGTTAGGTCATTAGAGTTCCAGTTAGGTTTTTCCTTAGTGTTCCAGTAGGTTAGTTCATTATAGTTCCAGCAGGCTAGGTCATTAGAGTTCCAGTTAGGTTGTTCCTTAGCGTTCCAGTAGTTTAGTTCATTATAATTCCAGTAGGTTAGGTCATTAGAGTTCCAGTTTGGTTGTTCATTAGTGCTCCAGTAGGTTAGTTTATTATAGTTCCAGTAGGTTAGGTCAATAGAGTTCCAGTTTGGTTGTTCATTAGTGCTCCAGTAGGTTAGTTTATTATAGTTCCATTAGGTTAGGTCATTAGAGTTCCAGTTTGGTTGTTCATTAGTGTTCCAGTAGGTTAGTTTATTTTAGTTCCAGTAGGTTAGGTACTTATAGTTCCAGTTTGGTTGTTCATTAGGCTCCAGTAGGTTAATTCATTATAATTCCAGTAGGTTAGTTCATTAGAGTTCCAGTTTGGTTGTTCATTAGAGTACCAGTATGTTAGTTCACTAAAGTTCCAGTAGGTTGGTTTATTAGAGTTCCAGTAGGTTAGTTCACTATAGTTCCAATTGGGTTGTTCATTAGAGTTCCAGTGGGTTAGTTCATTATAGTTACATTAGGATTGTTCATCAGAGTTCCAGAAGGTTAGTTCAATAGAGTGCTAGTAGGCTAGTTCATCAGAGTTCCAGTTGGGTTGTTCTTTAGAGTTCTAGAAGGTTAGTTCATTAGAGTTAAGTACGTTTGTTAATAAGCGTTCCAACAAGCAAGTTAATTACAAGAGTTCAGTAGGTTAGTTCATTAGAGCTTCAGTAGGTTGGTTAATTAGGGTTTTAGAATATTTGGGGATAGTCAAAAATCAAAATGAAAAAATCTTTGAAGAAGTATTGTCTATTTATTAGGTTTTTTAGTAAGCAACTACTCCAAATTAACTGAATTTAGGCGTCACAGTCTGATTTTCAAATTTCTATATATTTGCAACCCCATCAGGTGCAAAGATACAGGAATTATAAAATTTTAGTTTGTGCAAGAAAAACTCCGTTCCTTTCACCTAAACTCAGTTGGTTCGTTATACAAACAATACTTGCTAAGAATGATTCAGTATAAGAAGATTAAGGCTTAGAAGGAATTCAAATAATCTGAGATTTAACTAAGATTATAAGTGCATCAGGCAAATATTTTTTAATGTTTGAATAAACCAAAGACGGATAAAAAAGTAAAAATATGATATCCTAGGACGATGTATGAGAACGATTGCAACATATTGAACAACATGTCCAGGACGGAGTTTAGGGAGTTTAGATCTCTTATGATAGAGATGGTTCTACACACAGGTATACGTTAACCCTATCCAGGGTGTACTATTATTGTCTAACCTCTAGGGGGGGGGGGGGATTACACCACCACCGATGTGATTTAGCTGAGAAGTTTTAGGAACATTTAAAAATAATAAATATATTTTTAATTTTAGCTTACATACGTGCGTTCAAATTTTAACTTTTATCTTATTTTGTAATCCTTTTATCGTTGCAACTAGGGATGTTAACGTTTTCATTTTTTTGAAAAACGATCGTTTCGTTATGAAAACAACGACGAAAAATCGAAAACGAAACGATCGTTTTTAAAAACGATCTTTTTTTTTAAAGTTCGTTTTTCAAAATTATCGTTTTTTTAAACTCGTCGTTTCGTTAACGACGACCCTTTGTTAACGATCGTTAACAAAGAGAGGAAACCGACCTGAAGGGCATCTGTACTAAACATTGAGCAGTTTTTAAAAAAATATCAAGAAGTTTTAGCTCCCAACAACTGTCTAACTACATGTTAGACGACAATCAATAAAGTTGCATGTAATTTTTTTCAAAACCGACGGTTTTTATAAAGTTTTTTGTTTCGTTAACGATCGTTAACGACAACCCTTCGTTACAAATCGTTAACGGTGACCCTTCGTTAACAATCGTTAACGGCGACCCTTCGTTAACGATCGTTAAAATAATTGTTTTCAAAAATGATAGTTATTCGTTTTCTTAAAGTTCAAAACGATTGAAAAAGGAAACAAAACAACCCTCGTTGCAACTATAGTAAAGTTGAACAAAGGAACTGATCTGATGGCATAACTTAAGATCTACTACTTGATCTAACAAAACTTTTAGTCTGAATCATCTAAGGTCTTCGAAATTGGGTTGCAAAGATATAGAGATTAGACATTCAGAATTTGTGGCAAAGACTCAATTCCTTTTATTAAAAATTAGAGTTTGCGGTGTTCAGTTCCTTTGTATTTTTAGCTATATATTTTGATTTAAATGAAACCAATCGCGGTTGTTATGAACTTTTGATAATTTTGTTTTCCCTTTTTGATTTCTGTTCTTTAAGATATGTCAATGCACTTCACACAGTTAAAGTCGATGAAAACCTTACTTCAGTCTACAACAGACGGAAACAGGTAATAATAAATTATACCTTTGATTAGCCTGAATTGAATTTTTTTCAAACTGTATTTGACTGAAAGCTTCTCGAAAATTAAATTTCTCACCTAACTATGACTTATCTACAGTGACCCACTGGTTGCAATCAAGTACCGATGAGAATTTTTACAATTACTTTTTATAAACTAAGGATAAAACAAGTGAATTTTAGTTCTAAAAAGTACATTTGAGTTTGTGAGCTAAAATCAAAGCCCAAGGCGATGCAACACTTCAAAGCAGACCTAGCCTAGAAAATGTATTCAACTTTGTACAGCAGTCTGGATCTATGATATCATGATTTACCAACGACTAAAATAGTAATCCCAGTAAGCTGTAGTGTGAATTTTCAAAATTAGTCATTCTTGTCCCAGCTTTTAGATTATTCTAAAATAGAAGAAATATAAAAGTTTTCCTTTCTATGAATGCCAATGGCGGATTTTGTTTATAGTGGAAAAGGAAGTTCAATTAAAATTTTTTTCCTATATTTAGGGGAGGGGAGGAGACCAACCACAACAATCTCTAGTCCGAGCCACACTCGCATCATTTTCTCGTCCGAGCCACCTCGAAATCCTCGTCCTTCCAATATTATCCTTTAAAAGTATCTAATTCTCCAAATCGGGCCACGTTAAAGTCATAAACGAAATATTGATTTTTTTAAATCGAAAAAAAAGTTTTACAGTTCAATATCCTTAAAAATGCATTTTTGGATATTTCAGGCATAGAATGCTTAAACTAATTTCGAGTTTATAGAACTTTAATCTTTTTTGTTAAAAATAGCAAAAACCATAGAATTTTCTCGGGTGGTTCCATGGGAAAAAATGATGGGCAGAGGTAGAATTTGACATTATTCTCATAGCTTTAAACGGTCCAACATGAAAAAATCATTGTAATACTTTAGTTTATCCATTTAGTATTCCCTAAAGTGACCAGATTTATATAAAAAAAAATTTCTCTGGGAATTAGAAACTTTAAAACACATAATTATTAAAGAACGAGGATTTCGAGGTGGCTCGGACGATAAAATGAGGAGAATGTGGCTCGGACGAGAAAATGTTGTGGATGGCCTTCCTCTCCTCTTTCGGGTGTGCAAATAAAAATGGAAATTTAATGACGACTTTTGAATTTTTACAAACATCCTTTCGCATAGTAAACTATTACAAATTCTGGAAATTCCAAAATATGATCAGCCTTTGACGTCACGTAATTCTCACGGTTTTTGGAGCACTCCGTATATGTTATGCTGAATAATTTAGTAATATTGTATTTCACTATATTGTAGTGTGGATAAAACCAAAGTGCTCAGTCTTCTCCTTCATTCTTGCGATGTGTCACATCCAGCAAAACGGTAAATAAACTATTCAATGATTAGCCCCCCTCCCCCCCCCCCATATCCGACTCTCCTATGTTTGAAAATATTAACGTAATTCTATGTATTCCTGATGAATGCACATATGTTTCAGTGTTTTCTTTTAAAATGTAGGAACAACAAAATCTGAACTTCTAGTTCTCGTTTAATCATTACTTCAAAGAAGAAATACTTAGTTTGAAATCTTTGCGTTAACTATTTTACGCCCTCCCTTTTTGCATTCAGTATTAAAGAAGAAAATTGCAAACGAAGAACTTTAAAAATTTTCATTTACAAAATACAGGATTCTTTGAGTGTTTTGTACATATTTTATTATACAATGAATAATAATAAAATGCACGTTTAAGCTGATGTGTAAAATGTTGCTTAAACGATTGGTGACCAAGTATATATGTATACGTTTAGGTGGGATTTACAACACCAATGGATCTTTAAAGGGAGTGACCGGCTATGTAAAGTAGTCAAACTGAGTATGCAGTGTTGTGGAAAACTTCTTTCGGATTCATTTGAGAGATATAAAACTTTTTAAAGATCTGTAAATCCTGAGTTTGCGCGCTAATTCGACATTCAAAACTCCTACTCTTCAGAATTAGATTCTTTTTAATCATTAAATAACGACGACGAAAAATATAGTAAGAATTATACAGTAATCTAATTATATGGTTAGGAACATATTCTCAAAAGAAATGTGTCAATAAATCAATGCTAGAATCAATCATTTTGTTTTCATCATTATATTGAATTTCTCATTTTCCTTGAATTTATTCGCAGATTTCTTCAAATTCTTCAAATGTCGTCTTTTCAATAATATTCCAGAAAATCTGCAGAAAATCTTTGTGAAAAATGAGAAACCAGAAAAATGAGAAAATAGAAACTAATAATTGAACAAGATTACTTATTTTCGATGATAAGATCAATTTTTATTTTCTCAAACTGTTCCTAAACAATTAATTCGTTTACTGTAGAATTTTTTTACATTTTATGTCGTCGTTATTTGATAATTAAAAAAACTAATTCTGAAAACGTATCCACAACACTGAATACTCAGTTCAACTACCTTACATAGCCGGTCACTCCCTTTAAGTTAAGCTAATGTGAACAGGAGTCAAGTAAAGGATGGGTGACCAATACATATTAATATGTTCAGGTGGGATTTACATCACCAATGGACTGCAAGATGTATGGAAGAGTTCTTTCGACAAGGAGATATGGAACGTAGCAGAGGATTAGACTTCTCACCACTTTGCGACAGGAAATTCATCGTTATTTCGTAAAGAAACAGAATTTTGAAATGAATCGGTAATTCGTATAGAAACAGAATTATGAAACTAATTGTTATTTCGTAAATAAACAGGATCTTGAAAATAATCGGTATTTCGTATAGAAACAGAATTATGAAATTAATCGGTATATCGTAAAGAAACACTTTTAAAACGTTTATTTGACTTTTAATCAAAAACTTCCAAATTTTAAATGCAGAACCGAATTAAATTTAGTTTTCATATTACATAAACGTAAATTATTTGATTTAAAGAGATGGGGAAAAAAAACCAAAAAAGAATACCCTCTTCGTTATATATTAATCGTATAGTGCGAGATACAATCAAGATACAAATATTACATTTTGTATCTTCTACCAACTTCCATTAAGGAAAGTCAACGATTTGGAATACTCTACTAAATTCGTACCGACCTGGCCTTACCTGTACAAGAATTAATTCCGCCCCGTGATTGGCAATATTTTAATAATTCATAAAAAAAAGACATCTGAAAGATAATTTTCGCCTTGATCGCCTAGCTTTTCCTATGACTTGGATTTATAGTTATCCAGTTGGGAGTGTATTTATATGTATCCAGTTGGGAGTGTATTTATATGTATCCAGTTGGGAGTGTATTTATATGTATCAAGTTGGGAGTGTATTTTTCTGAGAACTGAATGATCCATTGGGTTTTCGCTAATCAGTTCCAACAGTTTCTATTATCTTAACGTTAGTTGAAAATATTTTCTACTACATGGTGTCCCAAAAAACATGAGAATTTAGTGACGAATTCGATATTGTCTAATAATATCTAATTTCAAAAGCGATAATATTATTATTCCAAAAAAAACCTAATAATAACTTTTAAGTTTTTTTTTAATGAAGATTAATTTGTTTGTTTTTATTTCTGTTAAATTTTGGACGTGAAAGGTAGTATTTAATATTACAATACATAATATAGTATATGAATAAAAATCAATAAAGCAATGCACTGAGTTTCTCAAATATTCAACGCGTCGGTTTTTCTTACAATATATTTATATACAAAAGATACAAACTTTAAATCGAACGATACTAATACAAACTAAATATTATGAATCTAATCAGTTCTATCAAACAGGAGACATTTTACATTTTCATTTTCATCGTCTCACTTATACAAATTAAATATTGTTAATCAAATTAGTTTCGTCAAATAGGGGAATTCTTCAAGGGAACCTTAATTCAAGGGAGCTGAATCACAACTGTCTTTTTTCCCTCTATTTCGCTCCACCCTTAGTTCGCATTCTACCCCACGCCCTGTGAGCTGGCCGGCCAGCTCCCCAGCTCCCGGGCTTGGAGATAACGGATTTCTCCGCGTGGCTTGGGTTAAATATAGAAACCAAACATAAACAAGAAAACCCGTTAAATATCAGTAAAAGGTGGGGGGGGAGGCAAAATGGGGTTGAGTGCGAACGAAGGGTAAAAATAACTGACAAACAAAATGCTATTTACAGTCGCAGGAAAGATCAAAACATCATTTTCCTGCTACAATAAAACAGTTAGGTTCATGTATATATATATATATAGATTGGAACCAAATTAAAAAATTCTAATGAAAGTTGTTGGTGCTATAAGCGTGCAACATGTCGTTCAATTTACATAGATTTGCTTTACATAAGTGAATTACATACAGAATAAACTCAATCTTAGCTCCTTGTTCGGGACTAATGTCTACTAACAAACCATGTTCAAGGATTTGTAAAATATAGACTAGCCAACGTAACAGTAAATTAATCCTGGTAATCACCAGATCTTGGTCAAAATGAAAGGAGCCAAAAATAATCTAGTTGGCATCCGATAATACCTACACCACACAAACCTTCGTATCGCTATCACTTACTAACACTCCAAATTATACAATATCCGAAAAATAGAGGGTTGTCTCTATAATAAAGGAATTGAGTCTGTGCAACAAGCTCAAATTTTCGAAAACCTATTTTTTTGCACCCTGATGGTGTAAACCTTTGATATTTAAAACCTAGACTATTTTATCTAACAGAATTTATAGTTTGAAATATCAAGGTCTATGGCATAAAAGACGCAAAGATTTAGGTATTAGAAAATTAGACTGGAGTCCATTAGGTTTTTATTTTTTTTTTAAGAATTCAATGCCATGCACTCTAAAAAAAACTACTTTAAATTGCATCTACAGTTTCTTTACAATGTCATTTTTTTAGATTTCTCTGCTTGATGACAAAACTCTTGTAATCGGTATCTTTAACAAATTTAACAAATTAATGGAAAATAGGGGGAAATTCAACTAAAAAATACCAATTTAGGATGCAATAGTTTTATTTGTTACAAAAACTCAATTCATTTTAATCTAGGAAATATGAAAATTTTCTTTCATGAATGTTTTATTTCTAAGAAATGTAAAATGTGCTAACGTAAATTATCCAAATAAATCCTTCGTAGTGTTGAGTGTTGACTAGAAATATTTTTATATTTTATTTTGTTCATATTGGAGATTACAGGAGCTTAGCTTACTCAGCTTAATATTTCTCCTATACTTTTCATTCATAATTTTCAACCAAATATTTAGTATTACCCAACATTCATGGAAAATTTCTATGATTTAGGAAAATTTTCGTTAGTTTTTACCGCCTTATAACCAACATTCACAGAAAATTTCTATGATTTAGGAAAATTTTCGTTAGTTTTTACCGCCTTATAACCAACATTCACAGAAAATTTCTATGATTTAGGAAAATTTCCGTTAGTTTTTACCGCCTTATAACCAACATTCAAAGAAAATTTCTATGTTAGGAAAATTTTTGTTAGTTTTTACCGCCCTATAACCAACATTACTAATCCATGTTTCCCAATTATGTAAATAACCTTCAGTTCTGTTGAGTGTCTGTGAAAAAATTTGAGCATTTTTATCTCAAAAAACAGTAAATTGTGTACAACTAACTAATTTTTCGGATATTTAAAATGCTAGTTATTCACGGGTTCACTCGACCAATTTTGCCGAAATGACATCCAGGGTTCAACGAACACTTGGTAATGTAAAATTTCCTTAACAGTTCCCAACAAATTAGTTGTAAATAATAAAAATTTTCTAGTTCAATGTCTTTATGATTACATATCAAAATAGAAAAAATATTCAAAACAAAATGAAAAAATAAATTTTCAGGATTTAATATTGAACAAAGGAAGAAAATTCTAATCACTTTATTCAGTCTTGAATTTTTCTAACGAGAATATGATGAGTAGGCAGAATACAATGGTTCCACAGTCCCAGATTGGTTTCATAGACTTTATCGTGGTTCCAACTCTTGGTATAGCAGGGGATGCCATGTCTCTGGTTCTTTGCTCGCGACAAGAGAACAAGGAAATACAGAAACCTTGGAATGAAATCTTGTTGGTTAATAAATCAAAATGGCAGGCAAAGGTGAGTTGAAATAGGCTAAATTGGGAGTTTTTTAATTCCACGGGCAACGCCTGGCACTTCAGCTAAAATCATTATTCAAGACCAAGCGCGGGTAAACGGCGGGAGTAACTGTGAAAAACCTGGACAATGCCGGGCACTTCAGTTAGTATATTATAAATTATTTATAACTAGCTGAAAGGCCCAGTGTTGCCAAGTGAAAAAAAATTTTGAAAAAAAAATTCTATTTTTTTAAGCCTATAACACCGCCCGACTAACCCATGAGTGTCCACAAAAAATTTCAGCCCAATCGGTCCAGCTGTTTGGCCGGCTATACACACCATATATATAAATGTTGGATATAAAATGTTGATTTTAAGAGGGAAAAAGTTTTATCAATTTTAGATGTGCGCCAGCAAAAGATTGTAGTAAAGGGTTCAAAGGTGGGAAATGCGACATTTGAAAAATATTCTCCGATAATCCCAATGATATCACATAATATTGTCATAATATTAGTTTTCACCAAAGAAAGGTCTGATGCAGATTAAACACTATCTTGTTATTTACTGGAGGATAGAATACAAAATTTGACCAGACTTCTCATCTAAAATTCATTGAATCCTTTCAAGATTAAGCTTCTCATTCTAGAGAGATTGAGATAAGAGAAACTGCACTCAATTCAGCAACTATATAATTATACATTTTATATAAAACCTTGTATTTTATCCTTAATTTGAAAGTGCCATACACAAATCCTATCAGCTTCCTGGAATATGTCATCTATGAATTACAGATAAAGATATTTTTTAACTGGACGTTTTCTTGCGCGTCTGTGTTGCATAAATCAATGAAGTTTTTTTTAGAAAACATCACAGTGATTTAAAAGTGCGACACTTCAAAGTTGACACAGTCTCGAAAATTGGAGTCTGGATCATGACCTAAAAGTTAAATCAGAGTGTATTGTTTAGGCCGAGGATGGGGAGACGGGTATAGAGACCTCTGATGCTGGAAAGGATTTGAAACCTCCAAGGGTTTGCTCCGCTAGGTTTGAAAGACGAGGTAAGATATGCTGCCAGTTCCGGCTTTGCCAACCGGGAGACACTAAAAACTGGAAAGGAAATTCTATGCAAATTTTTTCTCAATATGGCCAAATCGTTAAAACAAGATTGTTTAAGCAATCTAGATTTATTTAAGATAAGAAGAATATTTTTTTATTAATAAACTATTTAACAGGGATTCAGAACATTTAGTTTTAAATTTTTTCAGTTAACTCACTGTGAGAGGGATAGGTTTTGTGTATAATTCCCAATTTAAACAAATTAAGTTGTCCATTCTTAGTCCCCCCCCCCCCCAGCTCTCACTTCTACTGAATAGAAGTCTAATTATTTAGAAAATGATGAACTTGAAAACTCTCCTGCAAACCATTTCTCGAAATCTGAGGTAATGACTAACTTTAATTAATCATTTCTCTTCTCATGTCAAAAAAATTGAAAATGAAAAAATTAATGACAATGAAGAAATACTTGTCCATTAATTTACAAACAGGACATTGATCTAAATATATGTTTTCTTATATAAGATTTTTTAATCAACTCTGCAAATATTACCCAATATTTAACAAATTTCAGCTGTAATGTATTCTTTAATTTTTCTCATTTGAGTTCTAATGTTCTGAGTTATGATGTTACCGTGTGAATTCTGATTTTCTGTGTGAGTTCTGATGTTACAATGAGAGTTCTTTCCTTTGTGAGTTCTGATGTCCCCGTGTGAGCTATATATGTCCCTGTGTGAGTTCTGATGTTTCTGTGCGAATTCTGATAATTTATGATGCTCTTGTGTGAGTTCTGATGCTTCTGTGTTTGTTCTGATGTTCGTGTGTGAGTTATAATATTCCGGTTTGAGTTCTGATGTCCTCGTGTGAGCTATAAATGTTCCTGTGTGAGTTATGATGTTTCTGTGCAAATCCTGATGGGTCTGCGTGAGTTCTGATGTTTTAGGGGGAGTTCCGATCTTCTGATGTCAGCGTGCGAGTTCAAATGTTTTTTTTTCCACAATGACTTCTGATGTTTTGTGTTAGTTCTCATGAGTCCTATCCTAACGCCTACATAGAATCCTGATGTTCCTAATGTTTCAGGAGATTATAAATGAGCACCAAGTGATAATTGACACAAGCTCCCGCACAAAACACAAAGTAAGTCTAGTCCAGAGGAGATAAACGTCGTAGATTTAGGTGAAATCTAAAAATTCAAATCATAATATAATGATTGTCAATAATAAGCTCTCCTCCATTCTTTTACCTATGCAGGGTGCATTATGTAAAAGGGTGTTTGTCACTGTAATTTCTATAATAACTTTGTAAACGAACGATAAAACCATAGAAACATGAGTTGCGTTTGATCACATAAAAAGATTTCAAACAAAAATAAAATATAGTTTAGATCACTTACCATCATTATAACTATTGTGCGTTCTCTTCACTATGAATCCGCCAAAGTAACAAAAACACAAAATGGCCGAATCCCCAGATAGGTTCCATGTAATATACTTTCTGTAGTTTTATCTAAAATTAACATTAATCAATACCTCAAAATTACAACAATAATTTAGATTTTTTCCTGAAAATCTTTTAAAATTAATTCAATATATAAATGTTGACATAGCTTTTATTTTAGGAAGTATTGAAGAATATTCCTAGCACTGTAATCTCCCCACCTGCATCCCCTGCTTCTTGGAATATGGATTCCAGATAAGGAAAGAAAATTATCTTTACGTAGCAGATATTTTGTCCATGGATAATGTATTTTAAAAGAGGATTATTGATGAATAAACCATCTAAAATCGTGAATCTGGAATATTTAACTTTCTTTCTGTTAAACATCACAATTTCACCTTAAATATAGCGTTCAGTTGAATCTTATATAATTATTAAAAATTTCGAAAAAGTTTACAAAATAATGGAAGTTTCTTTCTGATTTTAATAAAATGACTGGGATCTGATAACTTCTTTTCATACGCATAAAAATTTGTCAATAACTCAAATATATAGTATACATATATAATTGGAATTATTTGCTGTGAAATAAATCCTAGACTGAAGAATTCACAACAAGTTTGAAAATAAGATTTGATTAAACGTATCTGATATATTTTCAAAGAAAAAAATCATCAACATTTTTATTTTGAAAAATCTAAAATTAGGTTGCTCCGATGTTCTATTGTTTATTGTTTTCTAAATAATAATATACCCACCTGATTTTTATAAGGTTGTTGTAACAAAATCGCTTATAATTGGAAAACATGAACAGTAATTTCGAAGTATTATTACAATTTACAAACTCTTTTTATCTTGTAAAATTACAATGCATATTGTATAATTACAATATGTGCATTGTACACTGTATTGGAGCCATAATTTTGACTTGAATTCTTCATAATTTTGATCCATGGAATTTAATTTAATAAAATCTAATCTGTCGACAAAGGCTGTTTTACAATTTGCATTTGAATTATGAAATGGTTTATGAGCAAACTTTCATTTTGCAGACCGTACTTATTATTCTAAAGAAAATCCATGCGGTCTTGATAAATAAGTGTTTAAACTGTAAAGTACATATATTTAAAATACGTAAAAGGCATTACGTTATGATATTAACGACATTATTAAAAATTAAATGTCGGCATTCCATTTAGAACGTAAGTATTCCTTTGATATTTTTTTAGATAGATTTCCTGTAATTGTAACATTATATTTTAAACATTTGAAAACAAAACAAAAACAAAATAAAATCACCAGAAATATCTTGAAAATATAGATTTTAGGTAAAACTTTTAAAAACCCTTAAATTTAATAGTAAATTGTGCATATTGTAACATTTTAAGGGTGGTAGATTTGTTTACATTATTTTCATTAAGAAAATATGAAGTCACCCAGAATAGTGAGACTAATGCTGATTTATAATTTTTTTGGTTGTAAAAATCAGTTTTGCAAAATAATATAAACAAAACTCTTCAATTTTAATCATCATCTTTCCTTCATAATTGAATAAGAATATTGTACCAAATATGTTTAAACCGACTTCAATGCAAGGAAAGTTAGTTTAGAGGTGTACGCATTTTTTGTACTGCAGTGTATTGTCTTTGGGCGGTAATGTAAACACAAAACGGATGTCGAAGCCTCACATGGGATCCATCTTAAACATTAAAAATCAATGAAATATTCTGGTCATAGGAAACTATTATGTGAATTATCAAAATTATCAAAATTTAATCATTTTAACCTCCTCGGATACTAAACGAACACTGATGCATCTATTCTTGTTTACAAATTTCGCCCAGAGAGAACTGGTTTCAGAGTTTACGCGACCGCAATTAACTTTCCTTGCCTTAGTACCTTGGTTAGGACTATGTTTCCTTTCTTAAAATTTTACTTAACTAGTAATTAATTGAGTATCGTAATTTCATCTCGATAATATATTATTCATTAAATACCAACTTTATCTTGAAATATACTTCTAAACTATATCTGTTTCTGTTTCTGTGTAAAATGTGCAGTATGAATTTAAAGACAATAAAGGAACCGAGTACTTGCCACAAAATCTACATTTCTAATCCTTATATTCTTAGAGATTTAAAACTACGACAGTTTTACTCATAGTTTGACATATTAACGACATCAGGTTGCTAAGATATAACGATGATCAGAGCTTTCTTATGAGTATTAAGTTCATTTAAATTCACAGGGTTCCCAAGGCCAACATAACTTAATTGTAAAACATCCAGAGTATAATACCGTGGGATGACAGCAGACAAAATACGAATTTTCTGAAAAGAGAAATAAATTTTATCAATTCACCTTTTGATATAAAAATCCGCAATTTCTAATTTACAACAGCTTGAAAGTTATTTTAATTCATCCCGAGGGAAAGTAAAGTAACATAACGTTCCAGTCATGTATCAGTAGAATTCAGTAGATTCATTTCACATTTTGTATTGCTTTAATGATTTTGATTTGCGTACCCACAGGAAAGAGTAAAAAAATTAAACTGTGTCTCATCTCTCGCCTCTATAATCAGTGAAGTCATATTAGGTTTTTACAAATCTATCTTGGAGCGCATCGAGAGTAACCAACCTTATTATGCAACCTTGGTCTTATCGAGGGGAATAAGGCCAACCACAGCAATTTCTCGTCCGAGCCACATTCTCCTCATTTTCTCGTCCGAGCCACCGCGAAATCCTCGTCCTTTCAATATTATTTTTTTAAGTGTCTAATCCTTCCAGATAAAACTATTTTTAAAGAATCGGGCCACGTTAGAGCATAAATGAAATATCAAATTTTTGTAAATCGAAAAAAAAAGTTTAAATTGAATTAAAGATTTTAATTTAAATGTCTTTAAAATGTTCAGCTTTTTTATTTAGATATTCCTGGTGTAGAATGCCGCAAATAATTCCAAGTTTTCTCCGGGTGGTTCCATGTGGAAAATTATAGGCAGAGGTATGCCGAATATTTTGCTATTTGTTTTATATCACGAAGGTTAGCCATTACAGAGGCAGAAGAGATTTAAGTTTTACCTAGATAAAGTTTTATATCATTCTCATGGGTTTGAAGATTCAAACATGATTTATCATTGCAATACTCCATCCATATTTTATGCCCTAATGTAACGTGGCCATATTTAAAAAAATAGTTTTATCTTCAAGAATTGGAAACTTTATAACACAAAATTAACGAGGGACGAGGATTCCGAGTTGGCTCGGACGAGAAAAAGAGGAGAATATGGCTCGGACGAGAAATTGTTGTGGCTGGCATTCCTCCCCTCTCTCATCAATTTTGAAATTTTTTTTCTTCCTACTTTGAATCTCAGGCATACGAAGTGGCAAAACTCAGCACAATATAATGATATTTGTGCGCTTCAAACCAATTAATTCCGAAATATTAATGATTATACTATTTAAGATTGTTCCGTTAATAATCAATCATTGACTGCCATTAATAAAATGTGTAAATATTTCATACATTTGTGCAAATATTTTATGAACGAATAATGAATAATATTATAATTTTAAACTTTCGATGTTGATTTAGATAGAATAGAACAATTGAATCCCAAAATAAAAAAAATTTAACAACGAATATTATATTAATTTGTGTCGAAAAGAAATGATGATTGTTAAGGATGTTTATATTTAGTGTTTTAATTCATTTGAAATAAAATAGATGAGGTAAAAAAAGGCCAATCTACTCTTTCTTAATCCGGCAAACAAATCATTTTTTTGTTTTCTCTTCAACTTACATGATTTTATTAGCTTATGATTGATCTTTTGGCTCTTGATCCATTCTTGAAAATAAACCCTCGGGTTGTAAGAATTTACCATGATCCGTTGAAATTCAATTGATTGAGGTAGAAATTCAAATTTCAGAATTTCAGAAAAAATTATAAATTTCCAGAAAAAAACGTTCACAATATTTACTTTTTCTAAAAATGTCCACACTTGTCCATCCTGAATTTTGATGGGGAAGAATCTTGAATCTATGCAGGAATCCCGGCAAAAAAAAACGGCCCGAAGTAGCACGTTTTTGAGAAATTAAATCTCAAAGTTTCAAGGTCTGGGATTTTTTCTATGCAATTTTTACAGAAAAGTATATTGAGATAGTGGGAGACAACTCAGAATTTGTAAATTTTCAAAAATATTTTACAAAAAGTTTGCAAAATTGTTTTCTTGACTTGTGTGGGGTTACTGATTAAATTTTAATATATTTTGAGCCTAAATAGGTTGAAATCAATTCAGTAACATTGACTAGAGGGTTTTTGCCGTTTTTCCTTAGCTGCCAGGTACTGTGCTCCGGTCCGATTTCTTTTTATTTTAATGCTTGTTGCATTTGTAGATTATTTGTTGGCGTCAAAAAGATTAAACTTTATAGCAAAAGACCTAGTCAACTGAATATAAGAGATCAGGATATCAATGTCATCCTTGTAATATGCTTTTCTCCTTAATATATTTCAATAGAAACAATGGTAAAAGTAAAGTTGTATAGTTTGTTCATGAACCAGGAAATAAGGGACCTGCTTCTCATTTCCGCTCCTTTCCAACTCATTCTTAAACAACCTTTCAACAGAAACAACAGGAAATATTCTTTTCATCATCCCAGTCTTAATATCAAACTATACAATGTCCCAGTGTTATGCATTATGCAAATATAAAAACGAGTTTCTTTCAGGAGTTTAAGAACTATTTATCTACAATTTGTCATGGGTAGAGGCGGTATATTTTGAGATTATAGGGACTGTCGTTGTAATTATTCAGAGAGCCTCCATCCGACCAACAATGCGGAAAATATTGTCAAACATTTGAAACCTATTCAGCCGGGACAATAAACCTACTCAGCCGGGACAAAAAACCTACTCAGCCGGGACAATAAAGTTTGAAAATTTAGCGTGTAAGTGAGCTTGGGTAAGGAGAGATAATATCTAGGGATTCAGGACTCAGAATAATGTGGGATTAAAAAAGAGTGCATCAAACTATACTCAAATGCGAGTCAGACTCTAGACTAAAAAGTTTTAATTATTTATTTGTATGCATGTTTAAAGGTTAAATACATATATGAGAATATGAATTATAAAATGTAACTTATTGTTGTGACGTTATGACAGGAAATCTGTAGACAGCGAAGAATATTTAAAGGGACTGTTAAGGAAAAATAAAAGGGGGTATAGGCTGAAAGCTCTCAATTGCGACCCATGAAAGTCATATCTGATGTTCCTATCTCGAGAAATTGATATACAACTTCGTCAAATTTATACGAAAATCAATATATATACAATTTTGTATATAAGTAGTAGGTTTAAACAGATCATATTCAGCAAATAAGCAACCAATCTGAAAACGATGATATCCCAGAGTAAACTAATTGTAAATTAGGTTTACTTTTATATTTGTTACTTCTATTTTTAATAGATTTCATTCATAATATTATTTATACGTCCGTATTGCTTGACCAGAAATTCCACCAATGGCAGTGCAGTCACGTGATACAGGCGGAGACACGTGATCAGTATACTGCTCTGCCATTGGTGATAGTTCTGGTCACGTGATTGAAGTTTAAGATTTTATCAATTTAACATATATGAACTTTCGTATAATTTTAACACAGTTTTATATCAATTTTTCGAGACAGGAACATCAGATTAAACTTTTATGGGTCGCGATCAAGAGCTAAAGTGATTAGCTTTCAGCCTATACCCTCTTTTATTTTTCCTTTACAGTCCCTTTAAGAATGATTTTTCGAAAAAAAAATCTGATTAGATTGGAAAAGTTGATCTATAGGACTGCAGAGTGACATGAGCATTGTTGCAGCAGAGCAGAAAATATCGGAATACATCTAATACCGTCATAAATCATAACAAATCCAATATACCTATCAAAACATAGTGGAACATTTTCATGGGTAATACAAGCTTTATTCATTCTAGAATCGATTCGTTCTTCCTGTAATATATATACTATATATATGTATCTTGTGTGCACTAAAAATAAAACTTCTGCGATAAAGATATATTGAAAAAAAGTTAACAGCTTACGAAAAATATAGTTTCTGCTTTATAGAAGAAATATCAGAACCACCGATAGAGGGGGCCCCCTAAAAGATTTGACAACTGTAATGGGTTTGATAAAATTATTTTAATGAGCCCCTTTGCTACTTGGAAACCATGTACTCCCCCTTATATCCTTGTATTTCATATTTCTGCTCTGTGTATATTTGAGAGGAGAAAGGTTTCCCGCGAGTCCTGAAAATATAGAATATTCACTGGAAATGGGAATATTAGAATAAAAACAGGAAAGTGACTGTCTGCCATACTCTACTATAACAGATGTCCAACATTTTCAGAAAAATAGCAGATATCTAACAGATATCTAGCAGATATCTGTTAGATATCTAGCAGATATCTAACATCCAGAAAGAAGAATGTCTTTCAGAAAAATAATAGATGTCTACCATTCAGAGGAGTAGTGGGGGATAGTTGAGCTGAGATTGCAGCATTATAGTTAAGAACATAAGAAATATTGTAATTTTTGTCTTTCCCTCAAAGCGTCATGGAAGGAGCTTTAAAACTGTCCGGATGGCGGTAATTTTTAAATCCTGCATTTAACCTTTGTATTGAGTAGCTGGACAATGTATCTAGGATGCAGCACCATATCAGATGTCAAACTCGTTGACAATATCTTTGTATTGAGTAGCTGGACAATGTATCTAGGATGCAGCACCATATCAGATGTCAAACTCGTTGACAATATCTTTGGCTTGGAGCAAGTTGGAGGACAAAGTTTGAAAAGGTTTCGTCATCAGTTTTCAAATGTTTATTTCCGCTAATTTTCATTTTCTTCTATTAACAAAAAAAGTTCGCGGATTTTCTACTTAAAATCGTAAACGTCAGATTTTTATCAGGCAAATTTTTTCAATTTCAACCAGTTATAAACCTTCCTAGGGATCATGTGAGTTGCCACAACAGATTTAGGCCCGATCGGTTCAGCCGTTTTGGCGTTTGTTAAATACAAATAGTCAGTTTAAAATACAAAATAAAATACAAAATACAAAAAGTCAAGTTTAAAAATCTATCTATATATAATAGTAGCTTGACTAATCTTTCGCTATAAAAGCCATACCACTCAACTGAAATTTTTTAAAACAAACGTAAGAACTTTATTTTTTTAATTGGAAAATGGTGTTTCATCTAGCTGGGACGTTCCATATTCTATATTCATAGAACTCCGTGGCTTGTATTTCCATTGTAGTTATAGTAAGGAATGAATCCTTTTCCGGAGATGATTCTTGGTAATTATCTATTAATCAGATAAATCCTGTCTATTATGTTCCGTTCAACATAATCTATAAATGTGAGTGAAGGGCGTGGAGAAAAAAGCCCTTTCCTATAATACTATACTAGGCTATCGAGGAGATCTTCTATTTCAACTTTTAATTGTTGCTAAATCTTCTTCTTTATCTTTTCGATAAAAAAATTGTGGATTGACAATTTATTTTTCGTGGATTTAAAAATTTTTACGAAAATAAAAAACTTTTGGAGACAATAATTTGTAATTCCGAGCATTCATAGACGTTCCCTGGGCTCATGTGAGATCCTACACAAAATATTGGTCTGATAGTTTAGCCGTTTATTGGTTACAAACAAATAAACAAACAGACAAGCAATAGGAAGGTTGATGATACCGATAATTTAGGAGGAGGGTTGATGATACAGATAATTTAGGAGGAGGGTTGATGATACAGATAATTTAGGAGGAGGGTTGATGATACAGATAATTTAGGAGGAGGGTTGATGATACAGATAATTTAGGAGGAGGGTTGATGATACAGATAATTTAGGAGGAGGGTTGATGATACAGATAATTTAGGAGGAGGGTTGATGATACAGATAATTTAGGAGGAGGGTTGATGATACAGATAATTTAGGAGGAAGGTTGATGATACAGATAATTTAGGAAGAAGGTTGATGATCCCGTCTTCTTTTTCTTTCAGACTTTCTCCGTCCACAGGTTACGCATCCTGAGTATATATTCGTCAATTTTGTGATAATATTCTGCGTTGAAAAAAGTTGAAAAAAATAAATAATGCAATTGTATCTTTCTTAAGTTTTAGTTAGTTTTCAAGATTGCAGGTTAACGATTGCACTTGATTGAGTTTATCCTTTAGAGTGTAAAATCCTATTATTTATGTAGAATTTTAAATTTTTTTTAACTAGATACAAAGTAAGGAAAATAAATTTGATGGACATTGTTCTCCGGATACTTGTTTAAAACAGATGGTCAGCGTAAGGGGTAATTATTTTTTATCACAACAATTTTCCTCGCTATATTTGCCACGATCATTTATTTTTTTCCAGTAAAATATTTATTGCATCAGTTAATTTCGTCTATAAATCTTAATAGATTGTTTGTGTTCCATGTACAACTCCGAAAAGACTTTCCCCTTATTATTTTTTTATACCGTTATCTTATCCCAGGTATCCTCTGTTGGGTTCTGCATAGAGAAGTGGACGTTGGTGCTCCCCTTCTGCAAGTCCGTTTCTCTGCTGGGTCGTAGTTTATCAACCTTAATATATAGAAACATTAGATTAGGTTTTTTCAACGAGAGAAACTTTTAAATTTTTACCAGAAAAAAATTATAATTTTTTCATTGGGAAAAATTTAATTTGTTAGGAATGAAATGTTACTATTTTTATTTTTCTTGTTTATGAGAGTTAAATTTTACTTTTTTATAGAGAGAAATTCTTATTTCTACAAGTAAGGAATTTTTAAGCTTTACTAGTTATAAATGAAAACTACATCTGAATTATTGATAAATGAAAAATAAAGACTTAATCAATAATTCAGATGTTACACAACCCACAAAGTTTGAAAAAAAAATTTTGATTTCGAGATTTTTGTTCAGGACCTTAGATTTTATTTCCTCTTTTTTCAGAGAAAAACTGTACATTCCGCCAAAAAATGGAGTTCTTGCCTTATTTATAGTTGTAGGATGAAATAATTGTATTTCTTTATTTTCATTTGCGAAATAAAAGCGAGAGCCAAAAAATCCATCATAGTTGGTTTGGATGTGGTAATGAGAGGGGGGAGGATTTAGTTTACAAATTACTTTATTTCTGATAGATTCGTAGGTATTCTGATTAGTTTATATTACCGTTCTGTTTGTGGCGAAGTTTATTGTTCGCCATGGTGTTAGGGTTCATTCGAATCACTGTTACCTCAAGTCTTCTCCGGATCCAGAACAGACGACCTTGACAGAACTGACAACCCCAAGTGCCTCGACGGAAAAGACAACATAGACTTCCTCGGCAGAATTGACGACCTATAATACCTCGACAGAACTGACGACCTAGACTTCGTCGACAGAACTGACGACCAAGACTTCCTCGACAGAACTGACGGCCTAGACTTCCTCGACAGAACTGACGACCAAGACTTCCTCGACAGAACTGACGGCCTAGACTTCCTCGACAGAACTGACGACCAAGACTTCCCCGACAGAACTGAAGACCTGGACTTCCTCGACAGAACTGATGACCAAGACTTCCTCGACAGAACTGACGACCTAGACTTCGTCGACAGTACTGGCGACCTAGACTTCTACGACAGAACTGACGACCTAGACTACCTCAACAGAACTGACGACCTGGACTTCCACGACAGAACTGACGACCTAGACTAACTCGACAGAACTGACAACAAAGACTTCCACGACAGAACCGGCGACCTAGACTTCCTCGACAGAAATGATAGCCTACACTTCCTCGACAGAAATGACAGCCTAGACTACCTCAACAGAACTGACGACCTAGACTACCTCAACAGAACTGACAGCCTAGACTACCTCAACAGAACTGACAGCCTAGACTACCTCAACAGAACTGACAGCCTAGACTACCTCAACAGAACTGACGACCTAGACTTCCAGGACAAATCGGATGACTTACGACTACCTCGACCTAGACTTCCTCGACAAATTAACATTTTAAAATCATAGTTTTATTAAAAATAAAAATTTGACTATTACGAAAGAGTAACTTTGATGTCATACGTTGGAATATTTCAAGATTTTTACAAGAAAAATAGAAACGTTTATTTTTAAGAGAAAAAAACTCCCATTTTTTTCAAGAGAAATATTGGGAGGAAGAAACCTACTGGGGATTAAATATTAATTCCTATGCGGAAAATGTTTATGATTTTACGCGAAAAAAGGCTTGAAACTCTACTCCGCGAGGAAGATTTATAATTAATAATTTTTCAAATTTTTTACCAATTTTATTATTTTTTTCTAAAGGTTTTGTTCGTTTTTTCCAGTAAAATATTTTTGTATCAGTTAATTTCGTCTATAAATCTTAATAGATTGTTTGTGTTCCATGTACAACTCCGAAAAGACTTTCCCCTTATTATTTTTTTATACCGTTATCTTATCCCAGGTATTCTCTGTTGGGTTCTGCATAGAGAAGTGGACGTTGGTGCTCCCCTTCTGCAAGTCCGTTACTCTGCTGGGTCGTTTTTATCAACCTTAATATATAGAAACATGAAATTAGGTTTTTACAATCTATGGTTTGCGAAAAACGACTTTAAGATTCTTTAATATCTTTCTATATAGAAATCTATGATAAAAATAAAATCTCCACAAAAAGGTGTTCAGCAGTGACTAAAGTGAACAGAGAATGTATTCTGTTTTATTTATCGAATTCATAAATGCTTATTTCCTTTGCTAAGCACCCTAGTAAAATAATAATTCTTTACCTCCAAATTGTAAGATTATAAGAGTTCCAGGCCATCAATAGCGATTAATTTCCAGTTAAACCTAAATAAATGTTTATGAAATTAAAAATAATCTTTCATATTATATTTCTTTTATTTGCTCGAAAACAGTCTATTTTTAAAGGCAAACAATTTATTTTATCTCATTAAACTTAACATATCATTCAATTTTTTAAAGTTCAGGAACAACTTTCAGTTGTATTGCTCTGAAAGTTCCTTTCATATTTCTTGGATGAAAAAGTCAAGAAGTCCTTTTCTTTATCAAAAATCCCCATTTATTTTAATTGTTCAAAATGTATTTTCATTTTTCAAAGGCTCAAAAAAATTCATTTTTTAAAGCAAAAAATCACTTTTCTTTTAACTCAATAAGTCTAAAATCACCTTTTTAAGCTCAGGTAGACCTCTCATTTTGATTGATCTAAAAGTCCTATCACCTTTACAGATCTAAGTCCTTTAATGTTGCTCATACTGTCCTTCCATATTTAAAGGCTCAATATATAAAATATTGCTCAAATAGTCCATTTCATTTTATGGAACTTAACAAGTCATTTCAATTTTAAAGACTAAAGAGTTCCAGGCATCAAAAGCAATTCATTTTCAGTTAAACCTAAATATATGTTTATATTAATTACAATAATCATATTCTATCACTTTAATTCTATATTTTTAAAAAGCCTTTCATTCATGCTTGCTTAAAAGTACTTTCATATCTACAAGCAGATATTTTATTAGTTTTACTCAAATGTCTTTTCATACTCAAAAGCTCAATAAAATTTTTCATTCTAATTGCTCCATAAAAGTCAGTTTTCTGAAGGCAAACAATTTATTTCATCTCATTAAACTCTCAGTTGAATTATTGCTCACAAGTCCTTTAATATTTTATGAAAAAAAAGTCAGTTCCATTCATTTTAATTGTTAAAATTGTTAAAAATGTCCTTTTATTTTTCAAAGGTTCAAGAAAATTTCATTATTCTAAAGCGAAAATCACTTTTTTTAAACTCAACAATTCTAAATTCACCTTTTAGAGCTCAGTTAGACCTTTCATCTTTTAAAATTAATTGCTCCATAAAACTTAAATTTGTTTTGCTCCAAAGACCTTTCATTCATACTGCTCAATTGGTCCTTTCATTTTTAAAACTCATAGATCTTTAATTTGTATTGCTCAATTTGAACTTTAATAAGTAAAAGCATGCGAAGACATTAACTGTATTGCTCAATATGTCCTTTCATTTTTAAAGCTCATAAGAACTTTTTTATTTGTTTTGCCTAATATTTAAAAGCATGTGAGGACATTAACTGTATTGCTCAATTTGTCCTTTCAATTTCAAAAGCTCATCAGACCTTTCATTTGTATTGTTCATTATATTTTTTCAAAATAAATCCTTTAATTGGTTTTGCAAAAAAAGTCCTTTAATTTTCAAAAAGTCCTTTTATTTGTATTTGTTAACATGTCCTTTCATTTTTTAAAAGCTCATTAGACCTTTCATTACTTTCATTTGTATTGCTTAATGATTTTTATCCCAAAATAAATCGATCTATAAGACCTTTAATTTGTTTTGCTCAATATGTCCTTTCATTATTTAAAGCTCCCAAGACCTTTCATTTGTATTGCTCAATATGTACTTTCATATGAAAGCATAAGTAGACCTTTCTTTTGCATTGCTAAATTTATTCTTTTAAATTAATCGCTCTATAAGACTTTTTATTTGTATTGCTCAATCTGTCATTTCAATTTTAAAAAGACCATTCATTCGTTTTGCTCATTTTGTCCTTTCATTGTTTAAAACTTCAAAGACCTTTTATTTGTATTGCTCAATATGTTTTTCAAAATTAATCGCTCAATAAGACCATTTCAATTATTTTTGCGAAATGTTTTGTTCAATACTCAACAATTGAACATTTTTAGTTGTTGCCGTGGGGAGCATTAAAAATGTTATAATCCAAGAAAAATAAAATTAAGACCTTTCATTTGTATTGCTCAAGTTATACTTTAATTTTAAAAGCTCATAATAATTTTTAATTGTTTTGCTTTTTATGTTTTCAAAACTATTCGCTCTATAAGACCTTCATTTTGTTTTGCTTAAGATGTCCTTCCATTTTTAAAGCTCCAAAGACCTTTCATTCATACTGCTCAATTGGTCCTTTTTATTTTTAAAATCTCTTAGATCTTTAATTTGTATTGCTCAATTTGTACTTTAATATGTAAAAGCATGCGAGGACATAAACTGTATTGCTCAGTATGTCCTTTCATTTTCAAAAGCTCATCAGACCTTTCATTTGTATTGCTCATTATATTTTTCAAAATAAATCGCTCCATAAGACCTTTATTTTGTTTTGCACAACATGTCCTTTAATTTTCAAAAACTTAGAAGTCCTTTTATTTGTATTTCTTAACAGTCCTTTCATTTTTTAAAAGCTCCAAAGACCTATAATTCATATTGGTCAATTTGTCCTTTCATTTTCAAAAGCTCAAGAGACCTTTCATTTGTATTGCTCAATTTGTACTTTAATATGTGAAAGCGTAAAGACCTTTCATTTGTATTGCTCAACATATCCTCTCATTTTTAAATGCTCTTAATACCTTTACATTTGTTTTGCTCATTATGTTTTCCAAAATTAATCGCTCAATAAGACCTTCAATTTGTTTTGCTCAACATGTCCTTTCATTTTTAAAAGCTCATAAGATCTTTCATTTGTTATGCTCAATATGTTTTTTTAAATTTAATCACTCCAAAGACCTATCATTTGTATTGCTTTAAAGTGTACTTTGATATGTAAAAGCATAATAAGACGTTTACTGGATTGCTCAATATGTCCTTTCATTTTAAAAGCTCCAAAGACCTTTATTTTGTATTGCTCAATTTGTCCTTTTTATTTTTAAAAGCTAATTAGACCTTTCATTTGTATTGCTCAATTTATTCTTAAAAATAAATCGCTCCATAAGACCTTTAATTTGTTTTGCACAACATGTCCTTTAATTTTCAAAAGCTTAGAAGTTCTTTCATTTGTATTTCTCAAGGGTCCTTTCATATACAGTCCTTTCATTTTTTAAAAGCTCATGAGACCTTTCATTCATATTGTTCAATTTGTCCTTTCATTTTCTAAAGCTCATTACACCTTTCATTTGTTTTGCTTAATGTATTTTTTTCCAAAATTAATCGATCCATAAGACCTTTAATTTGATTTGCTCAATATGTCCTTTCATTATTAAAAGCACCTTTCATTTGTATTGCTCGATGTGTCCTTTCATTTTCAAAAGTTAATTGAATCTTTCATTTGTATTGTTGAATATGTCCTTTCAAATTAAAAAGCTCAAACAGTCCTTTTTATAACTTTTACAAAGTTTTAACCATTTCAATTACTTTTGCGAAATGTTTTGTTCAATACTCGACAATTGAACATTTTTAGTTGTTGCCGTGGGGAGCATTAAAAATGTTATAATCCAAGAAAAATAAAATAAAACATATTGATAATATTGAAGAAATGCTTATATAGTCCTTTTATCTTTAATAGATTAAGTCCTTTCATTTCATTCACAAAAAGCTCATAAGACCTTTCAATTTAGAAATAAAAAGCCGTTCTTATAATGAATCATCTAAAAGCTGTTTCTAACAGCAAAGTCAAGAATACTTTTATAAAAAGAATACAAACCATTTCGCATTGAAAGAATATGTATTTTTACGCACAAAACAGTTCAAAAAGGTTGAATATTTAAAAGCTCCAAAGACCTTTCATTTGTATTGCTCAATTTATTCTTTCAAAATTAGTCGCTCCATATATGACACGTTCAATTTGTTTTGCTTAATATGTCCTTTCATTTTTAATACCTCAAAAGCCCTTTCATTCGTTTTGCTCAATTTGTCCTTTCATTTTTAAAAACTCCAAAGACCTTTCATTTGTATTGCTCAATTTATTCTTTTTAATTAATCGCTCTATAAGACCATTTCAATTATTTTTGCGAAATGTTTTGTTCAATACTCAACAATTGAACATTTTTAGTTGTTGCCGTGGGGAGCATTAAAAATGTTATAATCCAAGAAAAATAAAATGAAACATATTGATAATATTGAAGATGCTGCATATCCCACTACAGATGACTAACGACAGAATATTAAAAACATGTTTTATGAACAAGAGAGCTTTGCTGCTAAGAAAAAATGCTCATATAGTCCTTTTATATTAAATAGTTTAAGTCCTTTCATTTCATTATTCACAACACAATAAGCTTATAAGACCTTTCAATTTAGAAATAAAAAGCCCTCTCATAATGAATCATCTAAAAGCTGTTTCTAACATTCTTTTTAAAATTGATAAGTCCTTTTATATCTAAACTTTATTGTCCATTCTGTAAGAAAAATTTAATACAATTCATAACAGCAAAGTCAAGAATATTTTTGCAAAAAGAAAACAAAACATTTCGCATTGCAAAAATACGTATTATCTACGCACAAAACAGTTCAAAAAGCTTATATTTAAAAGCTCCAAAGACCTTTCATTTGTATTGCTCAATTTGGACTTTAATTTTAACAGCTCATAATACCTTTCAATTGTTTTGCTTTTAATGTTTTCAAAATGAATCGCTCCATAAGGCCTTTAATTTAATTTGCTTTTAAGGTTTTTTTTTTCAAAACTATTCACTCCAAAAGACCTTCTTTTTGTTTTGCTTAAGATTTCCTTTCATTTTTAAAGCTCCAAAGACCTTTCATTTATACTGCTCAATTGGTCCGTTCATTTTTAAAACTCATAGACCTTTAATTTATATTGCTCAATTTGTCCTTTCATTTTAAAAAGCTCATAAGACCCTTTTGATTTGTTTTGCCTAATATGGTTTTTTAAAATTAATTGCTCCATAAGACCTTTAACTTAATTTGAGTTAGATGTCCTTTCATTTTAAAAGCTCCAAAGACCTTTTATTCATATTGCTCAGTTTATCCTTTCATTTTTAAAACCTCATCAGACCTTTCATTTGTATTGCTCAATATACTTTTTCAAAATTAATTGCTCGACAAGACCTTTACTTTGTTTTGCTCAATTTGTCCTTTCATTTTTAAAAGCTCATTAGACCTTTCATTTGTATTGCTCAATTTATTCTTTCAAAATAAATCGCTCCATAAGACCTTTAATTTGTTTTGTTCAATATGTCCTTTAGATTTTAAAAGCTCTGAAGTCCTTTCATTTTTTAAAAGCTCATTAGACCTTTCATTTGTATTGCTAAATGGTTTTTTCCCAAAATTAATCGATTCATAAGACCTTCCTTTAATTTGTTTTGCTCAATATGTCCTTTCATTTAAAAAGCTCCAAAGACCTTTCATTCATATTGGACAATTTGTCCTTTCATTTTCAAAAGCTCATTAGACCTTTCATTTGTATTGCTCAATTTGTACTTTAATATCTGAAAGCGCAAAGACCTTTCTTTTGTATTGATCAACATGGCCTTTAATTTTTAAATGCTTTTTAAGACCTTTTGATTTGTTTTTCATTTTTAAAAGCTCCAAAGTCCTTTCATTTTTTTTGCTCAATTTGTCTTTTCATTTTTAAAATTTCATAAGACCTTTCATTTGTTTTGTTCAATATTTTTTTTCAAAATTAATCACTCCATACATAAGACGTTCAATTTGTTTTGTTCAATATGTCCTTTCATTTTTTAAAGCTCCAAAGTCCTTCAATTTGTTTTGCTAAATTTGTCCTCTCATTTTTAAAATCTCAAAAGACCTTTCATTTGTTTTGTTCAATATTTTTTTTCAAAATTAATCACTCCATAAAAAGACCTTTCATTTGTATTGCTCAATTCATTTTTTCAAAATTAATCGCTCCATATATAAGACATTCAATTTCTTTTGCTCAATAAGTCCTTTCATTTTTATAAGCTCATAAGTCCTTTTATTTGTTTTTCCCCAAAATTAATCGATTCATAAGACCTTAAATTTGTTTTGCTCAATATGTCCTTTCATTTAAAATGCTCCAAAGACATTTCATTCATATTGGTCAATTTGTCCTTTCATTTTTTAACAGCTTATTAGACCTTTCATTTGTATTGCTAAATGGTTTTTTCCCCAAAATTAATCGATCCATAAGACCTTCATTTAATTTGTTTTCCTCAATATGTCCTTTTATTATTAAAAGCTTCAAAGAACTTTCTTTGGTATTCCTCCTTTCATTTATAAAAGCTCATTAGATGTTTTTATATTTCTCAATTTATTTTTTTTAAATTAATCGCTCCATGAAACCTTTAATTTGTATTGCTTTAAATGTCCTTTCATTTCAAAAGCTCCAAAGACCTATAATTCATATTGCTCTATTTGTCCTTTCATTTTCATAAGCTCATTAGACCTTTCATTTGTAATGCTAAATTTGTACTTTAATATGTGAAAGCGTAAAGACCTTTCTTTTGTATTGTTCAACATGGTCTTTCCTTTTTAAATGCTTTTTAGACCTTTACATTTGTTTTGCTCAATATTTTTCAAAATTAATCGCTCCACGAGTCCTTTAATTTGTTTTGCTCATTATGTCCTTTCATTTTTAAAAGCTCCAAAGACCTTTCATTTGTATTGCTTTAAAGTGTACTTTAATATGTAAAAGCATAATAAGACGTTTACTGGATTGCTCAATATGTCCTTTCATTTTAAAAGCTCCAAAGACCTTTATTTTGTTTTGCACAACATGTCCTTTAATTTTCAAAAACTTAGAAGTCCTTTTATTTGTATTTCTTAACAGTCCTTTCATTTTTTAAAAGCTCATGAGACCTTTCATTCATATTGTTCAATTTGTCCTTTCATTTTCAAAAGCTCATTAGACCTTTCATTTGTATTGTTTTTTTTGTATTTTTTTTTCAAAATTAATCAATCCATAAGACATTTAATTTGTTTTGCTCAATATTTCCTTTCATTATTAAAAGCTGCAAAGACCTTTCATTTGTATTGTTCAATTTGTTCTTTTCATATTAAAAAGCTCAAAAAGTCCTTTCTATAACTTATGCAAAGTTTTTACAATTTCAATTATTTTTGCGAAATGGTTCAATACTCAACAATTGAACATTAATTGCTCCATAAGACATTTAATGTGTATTGCTTCAGATGTCCTTTCATTTAAAAAGCTCCAAAGACCTTTCATTTTAAAAGCTCATTAGACATTTTTGTATTGCTCAATTTATGCTTTCAAAATTAATCGCTAAATATGTCCTTTCATTTGTATTTCTCAACACCACCTTTCATTTTCAATAGCTCATACGACCTTTCATTTTTTTTTTTCAATATGTCCTTTCATTTTAAAAGCTACAAAGACCTTTTATTTTATTCAAGAATAAATGCTGATATATGAATTTGTGGGCTTAAAAGTATTAAAAAGAATTTTAAAAAACTTGCCTTTTGATAAATAATTTTCATTAAAGTATCTCATAAGAAATCATACCACTCTTCTAAATCTAATTTTTAGTAATTCCACATAGTTTCTGATATTCTTTATAAGGTTGATTATCCCTACCAGTCCTATCATATTAAACCATTTTCTTAAGGATAAATCTGAAAAAATTTTCAATAAAGTAAAGAAAGCAAACCAAGACTATTCCAACACAATTAAAAATAAGCTCTCAAGTCATTTTAAACTTCCAAAAATTCTTTTGTTAGCTAAAAACTCTCGTCAAATGTTTTGACGGGAAAAGTTTCCCTAATTTAGAAATCTCATCTTGTTAGAAAGTAATATTTATAATTTCATGGATCAAGAACAAAAACCAAAATAATAAGCTTCTCCATTAACATTTCATGAATCCCAAATATCTTGGCCATTTTTGTCCCCAAAAGCTGATGAAACGATTAAAAATATAATAAATCTTGTTTTCGTTTCGCAACTACTTCCTTCTTCCAAAAATTTCGGATTTTCATCTTTATATACCATAAAAAGAAACATGTCAAATATGAAACAACATGATCTCTATAATTTCGGCGAAATAATTTCTTTCATTATTGTAATATTGTAATGTAAAACTAATAATTGTAAAGAACTCTGTAACAAAATCAATCAATCAATATGTAATATGTATCTCACCGATAATTTGTTACGAGAATAAATATTTAGATCTTAAAATAGATTTAAAAACTCACACTTAACGTAAACGTAAATATTCAGAATAGAAAGAAATTGTAAAAATTGTCTAGAAAATTCTATTTGGAATGTTCACTAGTTTAGATGATGAGATTCACACAGAAACTGATCACAGTGTCCCCCCCCCTATCTTCAAACATATTTTACCCGACTTCGTCGTCATTGGTCTAGTTTTAGCGTAAAAATCTCCGCCATAGAATTTATGAATTCAGTCTAAAAAAGATTTTGGTTAAATTAGGTGAATTAGGTCTTTTGTGACGCCTCACCAATCTGCATGTATAAGTAATAAGAAAGGCCAGTATGTGAAGGACCCGCTAGCATTAATTTTAACTTTAAAATGTTGTATTTTAGCTGCGATCTTTCTTACATTTTAAAAAATCTGGGTTTTCAGGGAACTTTGCACCTTCTTGCAAAAACTGTTGATTTTAAATCGCCATTTTTCATCTGACACTGTAAAAAAAATTGCGGATATTTTTCTGTTTAAATTTTAAAATAAAACATTCATTTAGGCAAAACTTTTCAATTTTTACCAGCCGGCGTCCTTACTCTGGGTCATGTGAGTTGCCACATAAAAAAAGTGGGCCTAATCGATTCAGCCGTTCAGACATTTATTGGATATAGACAGGACAAGCCAAATATATATGTATAGTACACCACGAAACTTATTAGATAGGGGTTTATATTTTAACCTAGCTGAAGGACCCAGCGTTACCCGTGTAAAAATATAATTTGAGAAAAAATATATTTAAAAAAAATCATTTAAAAAATCGATTTTGTTAAGCCTATTACACCTTTCGGCTACGAGTGTCCACAAAAAAGTCCCGCCCAATCGGTCTAGCTGTTTGGTCGGCTATAGGCAACACATATGAATGTCTTGTTTTATGTAGCCTGTGAAAAAAAATGGATTTTTTTTTAAAATCTCTATTTTTTAGCCTAAACACCCCACGGTCACCCATGAATGTCCACAAAAATTTTTAGCCCATTCGGTCTAGCCGTTTGGCCGGCTATAGGCAACAGATAAATATACGAAAGTCTTGTTTTATTATTAAGATAATTACCCTACGCCTACCCAGCTACTAATAAGCATCGTTTTGAGTCTTTAAACTGATGAAATGGTCCAAAAGAATCTGTCGAGGTGGTCCAAAAGAATCTGTTGAGGTGGTCCAAAAGGATCTGTTGAGGTGGTCCAAAAAATCTGTTGAGGTGGTCCAAAATAATCTGCTGAGGTGGTCTACAAGAATCTGCTGAGGTGGTCTAAAAGAATCTGCTGAGGTGGTCCAGAAGAATCTGTTGAGGTGGTCTACAAGAATCTGCTGAGGTGGTCTAAAAGAATCTGCTGAGGTGGTCTAAAAGAATCTGCTGAGGTGGTCTAGAAGAATCTGTTGAGGTGGTCTACTAGAATCTGCTGAGGTGGTCAAGAATCTGCTGAGGTGGTCTAAAAGAATCTGATATGTAAGTCCTATTTTAAAATTGCATGCGATTAAAGTTTGCTCTTATAACATTATGCAAAATTTTTTTGCTCGATAATAAGTTTATCGATTTTAAGCTAGCCTTATATCACTCCATATATATACAGGGTGTCCCAATAAACATGGGAATTCAGTGTCGAATTCGATATCGTCTTTTTAAATAATTCTTTGATTTAGTATAGCGATACCTACTGAGAAAGCTGTAATCTGTACGAGTTTCGTCTGCTATGTTCACATTTTGTTTGTTTATGTTTTGACTGCATTCGGTTGTAATAAGTTAAGTTAAACATGAAAATTGCAACAGAGTAAACTTGTCCGTCTTCACTGTTCATCTTGCAGAGACATTATAGACACATCTTTACAGTCATTTGACCTTTTCGTAAAATAAACTCTAGCAGACATAATAATATTAAGGCTTGGTATTACAATTCTAATTCATAACAAAGACGATATCGAATTCGTTACTGAATTCCCATGTTTTTTTCGGACACCATGTCTATCGTTATATGTCCACCTTCAGGAATTTGAATTTTAAAAACTAACATTTAAAAATACAGGGTGTTTCAAAATATAGAGCAAATTTCAATTTTTTCTGTCGTAGGGGTGTAGATTTTCTTAACCCTCCTCCCCAGGAATTACGGCTTTTTTCATGGTTTAATTCACTGTATTAGAAACATGATTTTTAGGGGAGAGGATTTAAATTTATCTAAAAGAACAAAAAAATGAAATAATCTTTTGATTTTCCATTTTCTGCGAACTCATCAAAATCATTTAATTCTCAAAATTATTTAATTCTCAAAATTATTTAATTATCAAAATCATTTAATTCTCAAAATTATTTAATTATCAAAATCATTTAATTCTCAAAATTATTTAATTCTCAAAATTATTTAATTATCAAAATTATTTAATTATCAAAATCATTTAATTCTCAAAATTATTTAATTATCGAAATTATTTAATTCTCAAAATTATTTAATTCTCAAAATTATTTAATTCTCAAAATTATTTAATTCTCAAAATTATTTAATTATCGAAATTATTTAATTCTCAAAATTATTTAATTCTCAAAATTATTTGCCATTTTCTAAATAATTCTTGACCAAAAGCATTTTCAAATTCTTTCCTTTCTAAAATTTCTGAAAACAATATGTTGCTGTTGTTGTAGCTTCATCCTGGTTCAGGTTCTTCGTCTTCTTCCGGTCCAAGGCAATCAGAGGCTTCAATAGGTTGGGTCCATAGGCTGGTAATGGTAAGGTTGGTTGGGTTGGCTGCACAGTTGTAAAGGTTCTTGATACGAGAGAGATCCTTGACGTGGTGCAACCGACGGGGCTGCGAAGTACTGCAAAGCCTCTCATCAAGGAACCGAGAATTCTTTATTAAAACATGTTACCGGTGCGAGCTGAGGAAGGCGCTTACACACACTACACAGACCCCCCTAGAAATGCTCCCAAAATGGTTCAGTGCGATTTTATTTCTAAAATTAATTTCAGTAAAGAAGTCGAGAGAACAACAGATACCACATTACAAAGTCTCCCCGATTTCCGAAGAATTTCCAAGTTCAGCGTTTTTAATACTACTGAAGAGATTTAAGTCTTTTACCGACAGATAATTGAAATTTACGTTTAACAGAACATAAAAACATTTTAAACTGGATTAATAACATTTTTTACCTCACAATTATTTCGTTCAATTCAGATAGGATAAACAATATATATTTCATGTTAAGATTCAATTTTGATTAGCAAAAATAAAATTACAGTTGATAAGAAAATCACATGAACAGACTGAATAATCAGATAAAATGTCGAGGTTATTTTAAAAAAATAAGTATGGCTTCTCAGACCTCTTCTTGTATTAAGAGAAGAAATAATGAGAATATCTTTCTATATATTAGGACTTCATTGTAGGCTGTGGATTTATTTCATACAATTTTCTTCTTCATTTTAAATTGGGACTAGTTGCACAAAATGACTGAACTAGCCTCTGGACAATGGTAACCGGTCTCGTAAAAAATTAGGAATGGAATAGAGTTGTTAGGTTTGTGCCTCTATGCAGACTCGTTGGTTTGGTTTGCCAGAGCTTCAGCCTGTAGTTCTTCTCTCTTCTGCCGAACCAGCTCAGCTTTCCTAGAAACAACGGGTTTGTTAAAAATTCCAAATTAAAAATGCAGTCCAACTCGTCACATTTCTTAACGCAAAGAAAAAGTTGCCAAATTGTACCATGAAGACGAATTCATTAGTTATTTAATCTTGAACAGAATATAATAAAACCTTTTCAAAACAGAGCAAAATAAAATTAAACCTTGCAATAGGGCAGAATTTTATCAAACCTCCTAGAAGAGCAGAATATAAACAAACCCTCCCTGAAGAGCAGAATATAATAAACCCTTCCCAGAAGGGCAGAATATAATAAACCCTTCCCAGAAGGGCAGAATATAATAAACCCCTCCCTAAAGAGCAGAATATAATCAACCCCTCCCTGAAGAGCAGAATATTATCAACCCTTTCTGAAGAGCAGAATATAATCAATCAAACCCTCCCAGAAGAGCAGAATATAATAAACCTCCACCAAACTGTAGCTGGGACCGCTAAAAGAGAGTTTCGTTCTCTTCTGAGGGCGGTTGGCAACTGGAAGAGCAGAATATAATCAGAATATAATAAACCTCCACCAAACTGTAGCTGGGACCGCTATAAGAGAGTTTCGTTCTCTTCTGAGGGCGGTTGGCAACTGGAAGAGCAGAATATAATCAAACCCTCCCAGAAGAGCATAATATAATTGAAACCTCTCAGAAGAGCCGAATACAATAAACCCATCCCAGAAGAGCAGAATATAATTAAAACCACTCAGAAGAGCCGAATACAATAAACCCATCCCGGAAGAGCAGAATAAAATCAACACCTCCCAAAAGAACAGAAAAAAATGCCAACCCCTCCCAGAAGAGCAGAAGATGATCAAACTCTCTCAAAAGAGCAGAATATTATCAAACCCTCCCAGAAGAGCAGAATAAATGCAAAACCCTCAGAGAAGAGCAGAATATAATCAAACCCTCCCTGAAGAGCAGAATAAATGCAAAACCCTCCTTGAAGAGCAGAATACAAACTGAGAAAGATAAACACAAAGCTTGAAGTAAACAAATATATATTTCACATCAATAAACAACTAATCCCAGACTAATCTATTAAATATTCAACAACTTTGAAAGTGATTTTCAAATACATTTTCAATTTTTTTTATTAGAGAACTTTTCAATTTGACATTTATATGAAATTTATAATAAATCATTTGGTGCAACAGTTTTGTGGGTACTGGGGAATAGGACCCAGGGGACATATAGACTCATGAGAGAGAGAGACAAACTGAAACATATATGAAAACGGCCCTGAAGCCACCACCTTAGGGCCCCATGCCTGTCCTAGCCGAAGTGCTTGGACCCTTGGACTTGACCTAATCCTAAATATCTAACTCTAACCTTAAATCAAAATGTAATGGATATATTTCATCCATGAAGTATTATCATTCTTCATACCTGTTCTGTTCAGCTAGTTTATCCATGAGCTGTTCCTCCTGTTTCTCCTTGGCCTGTCTAGCCTTCTCCAGTTTCTCCCTGATACTGTTCTCTAGTTCTGCAACGTAGGGTTTTAATCTATCCTCTTGGTTGGATCGGACCTAGGCAAGAAAATTGAGCTAAAATCATGTATTTATTGTAAAATTAAGTTTAGTCTGGGGTATTTTAACAAAGAATACCCTTTCAACTCCCCAAAATTGTATCTTTAAAAGTTTTTTAATTTTTACAAATTAAGAAAATATGCAACAACAAATTAAACATTTCTTAACCCACGAAATAAACTTACATGATAAAATAATGAGCCAATTAAATGAACTTGATAAGTAATGAAAAAAATTACACCCTCGTCAAACTTAAAGTTAGATCAGACTTTTTTATTGAACTGACATAAGTTGGACTAGTGATGTATCTCTCCTTTCTAAACTTCAAAGGGCAAAATTAACCCCCCNCAACTATGTTAAGACACGACAAACCGGGCTGGATGGAGTTAAGATTCCTCTCGACTAGAATATATTTTAGCGGCAACTCAAGTTTAAAGATACATGTCCTTAAGAAATCGGAAGAATACCTTGCCAACATGTTCCTGGTGTTCCTGGATCTTCTTAAGCATCTCCTCCATCTCTTCATCCCTCTTCTTCTTGTGGTTCTCCATCTTCTCATTCAAGCTTGCCTCAGCAGCAACACGAGCTTGCTACAATAGAAAAAAATACCAATTTGTCGTTGCTATATAGGGTTATGACCAAGGAGCGTGGAATATAAGGGAGATGGAATCGACCCGGCCCGCCCTACCATATTTTAAACAATATACATGCTTTGCAGACAGGGTACTGCAACTGGTTCACCGACATAAGGTCAAACAACCCGGGGTCAAACAACCCAGGGTCAAACGAACTAGGGTCAAACGAACTAGGGTCAAAAAACATAGGGTCTAACACGGTCAAAAGGGAAAAAAAATATTTTATGTATTTTTTTCAGGTTAGGTTAAGACATTTTTGGGCCGAACGCTGCCGCTAGAACAGGCTAGGGGGCAGAACGTTGCGGCTACTAGTTCTTATGAACATAAAAATAGTTCAAATTAACCAAAAATAGTCTAAATGAAATTTTGCCCATTTGTCGCACTTATTGACTATGTCGTTTTACCCATTGTCGCGTTTTTTACTATGTCGTTTTACCCTATGTCATTTGTCCCAATGTCGGTAAACACATAGCGTCAAACGACAAACGGTCAAAAACGCGACAAAGGGTAAAACAACACCACTCTGAAATTAGAAAGATAAAATTTTTATTTTTCAATAACAGAAAATATTTTTAATTTAATCCTTCTATCGGCCCACAACAGCTTTTTTAAAATACAAACAAAAAATACAGAATACATCTTTCAATACCCCCTTTATTTGCCGTAATTATGACAAACGCAAACCACACAAAAATCGAATACATTGATGGGCAATATTATTAGGAAAATATGCATTTTGTTTCCCTGAACTTTTAAGAATTTGAGAATAATATAAAAATGCTCACCTCCAGCTGGTGTTCCAACTCCTTTTGAGCCTTCTCTATTTTCTCCATGTGCTCCCCAAGCTTGTCTTTAACCTCCTGAAGCTGGCTAGATCTTTTCTCTTCAGCTACACTCAGTTTAGAGCTCAACACCTAAAAAGAAACATTTCAGAAATGGTGGATATGCATAAGATGCGCCATGTTTTTATTTTGAAAAAAATATCAATTTAGATTTTGCCCACATTGAATGCATCAAATTTAAAATCAGTGCTTAAGATCCGGATTCGCAAAAATTTGAACACTTACCGTAGGAGAAATGGTTTTGCTGGAACAGTTCCCGAGGGGTGTATATTTTCATAAAAACATCCGCCCCCCTCCTTATGAAAATCATGTTTGAGCGGGGGGGGGGGGGCTTATTTACTGTATTAGGGAAAATAAATATATTCATGGATAAAAGTATCAAAAAGGATGAAAAAACCTTAACTTTTAAATCCTCATTTATCTCCCAGATTTTCATTAATCTTTTCTTAAAAATATACATCCCTGCACTTTCCATAAAGCTCCAGTATTCTTACCTCAAGAGCTTTGCTGGATTTCTCCGCAACTAACTCTTCCCGTTTATTCTGCACGATCTCGATCTTGGCTAGCTGAGCGACCAGATTCTGAACTCTAGAAGAAACTTTATTGTAGATCGCTATGAAAACAGGATATATTTAGGACGACATTTATTAACTATTAAATCACTATCAGTTAGAAGTTTTCATTATATTTTGAGGCTTGTTAACCAAAACAGAAGATTTTTCAGTTTAGAGTTAAAAATCAGAAAGTATTGCAAGTTCAATACTGCACAGTTAAAGGGACCGTAAGCGTTATTTAAAGTGACCCTCCATGCAAAGATGCCAATACCCGATTCATTATGTGACTAAGGTACCCTTAAAGCTTTGTGTGATCAAGAATGAATTAGATATCAATGTGCATAATTTTATTTTTAACTGCTTATTTTAACTTATTGTTTCTCTATTCAGTATTGATAAGATAAAGATGTCAAAGATACCGTTGCAAATAGGACATTGCCATCGTTGCATGAAAAGTAGCTATAAATAGGTCTTACAGAGAATTAGGGAAATTATTTGCTGGACCGGCAGAATTGGACGACAGAATAAAGTATTGAAACTGTCCTAAATACTTAATAGGCGGAATAGAAGACAAAAAACAAAACCGCGAAAAAATAATAGCTGTACAGATAGCCATCAACGGAATTTCAAACGTGAATATTTAAGGATTAGTGTCAGTGCTTAGGATCCATTTAATTTTAATGGGATCCGGATCATGGATTCGCACTGAAAAAAATGGATCCGGATACAGATAAAAGTTATTTTTTAAAATTTACTAAGTATTTTTTAACAAAGAAGACTTTTTAAATAAGTCTTTTCACCTCGCTTATTTTTATGCTAAAACTTGATGAACCATTCAGAAATCAGGAAGGTTTATAATCTCTCTTTTTTTTAATAATTTAGATTTGGGTTTTAAGAGTAAATTTTTTATTCAGTTTTTGATTGATATTGCGCCCCTTGGATCCGGATCCGTGAATTCGCATATTTTTGCGGATCCGGATCCAGGAAGCCAAAATCTTGCAGATCCAACAGATCCGGACCCTAAGCACTGGTTAGTGTTCGTCAAAATAGTTTGATACCCGGTCTTTCACAAACCTTAGAGATTCAAAGTTTTTTCTTCGGTCATCAGCGGACTGAAGTTTCTTGGTGATGTCTTCTTCAGTGATAGGAGAACTTGGTGGAGTTATCTTATTCTTAGGTGCAGCCTTTACTGCAGGGGATAGTAATACCTCATACCTGCAAGAATCAAACTTTTAATTTGTAATAATGAGTCGATATTAAATCTTGCTAATTTCTAACAAAGACAGACTTCAGAAATTTTCTTTGTTCGCTATTATTTTCTCATGTTAGTCAATCGTTTTGTTTGGCTCAGTTTCATTTGCCATAATTACACTTGACATAATACTTTTGCCATAAGTAACACTTGCCATAAGTTACACTTGACACAAGTCACACTTGCCATAAGTTACACTTGCCATAATGATTACACTTACCATAATTACACTTGCTATAATTACTTTTGTCATAATTTTCCCATTTTTAAAAAGATGTAAATCTGTCTTTTTTATTGCAAATGCGGGAAATTTTCCAATGAAAATTCGCAACTTTAGTTTTCTCATTGTTTTAAACCAGATTCAGCTCCATATTTTCTAGAGCTGAAAGAGTCACTATGAGGGGATTGCTAACATTGTCCTACAGTATAATACTCTTCCCATAGAAGAGTACCTAAACCTGATAGCTCATGAATTAATTCAAACCAAATTTGATTTGAATTATGGCAAGAGTAATTATGGCAAGTAACTTATGGCAAGTGTTACTTATGGCAAATGTATTATGGCAAATGTTATTATAGCAAAAATATTTATGGCAAAAATATTATGGCAAATGAAACTGAGCCTATTGTTTTGACTATTGAGGGATATTTTGCCCCGGATACATGGAACTAACAAGTTGAAAATTCGGATCCTAAGCACTGAATCAAAGAAACAATGAACAATGTCTTCAGTAATATGTGTTGAAATTTGTATAAGGAAACTAATTTCACCTTTCATAAATAAACTTCGACACAGGGATATATATTTTTATTGAAAATTCAAGGGCGTATACAGGGGGGGGCATGGGGGGCAGTGCCCCCCCCTAGACTTGTAAAGGGGGGGGCGTAGCCCCCCCCCTAGAATTCTGCAAGCCTTTCACACTTTTCAAATCTTAACTGAAGAGTGAAGAACACAAAAAAAATAAGTTTGCTTTTCATGATTATTATAAAAAATCTAAATTTTAAAATATATATAATTACAGTGCAGTGCTCATGCTGTAACCAAGTTAACCTAACCAACCTAACCTAATTTTAACTTTTAAGTTCACAGAGTAAACAGAGTTTAGTTGGGTTCAGAGAACACACAGTCTGCATACATTTGTACAGCTCACACACTTTACATTATATGCTAGTCTTGTTTAGTAGTGATGCAAAGCCGCGAAGGCTTGAGTTTGGAGGTAGTAAAAGATCATTTTTTGTCTTTTTAATTTGGATTGAATTTACTTTTTTCATTGCACCCTCAATTTGTATTTCAAACTAGCTGAAGTGCCCGGCGTTGCCTGTGGAATTTTAAAAATCTAATTAAAACAAAAAAATTATAATTTATTTAGCTTATGTTATCCCCAAGGGTAACCATGAGTTTCCTCACTAAAATTCAGCCCATTTGATTCCGCTATTTGGCCAGCCATACTAGCAAACATATAAATGAATGAAGAACTTTTAAATAGATTGCAGCAATTGTACTCCTACTTTTTTTTTCACAACAGAAACTTTTACAAGTCATAATTATTTTCTGGACCTTTGTACTTCTTTTCATCTCATAGAATTTAAGTTTAAGTTGTTTTTATTTTCAAAAATGTCTTTTACTATCTCTAGTTTAAATACTAAATATACCCATAAAAGTATAATAAAATGTCGATTTTTTAGAAACAATGTTTTTTTCTGCTAGTTTTGTTTGAAGGAGAGATAAAGTAGTGCTTAGAAGGTTATTATTTGGACTGTATGTGTGCCTTTTAAGTATCTTATACTTATGCCTGATATCCAAGAAGCCAAGTGTTATGAATTTACAGTTCGAATTTTGCCCCCCCCTAGGAGCTCCTGGGGGGGGGCAAAAAAAAATCTTGCCCCCCCTAGATTTATTTCTGTATACGCCCTTGTGAAAATTATCCCGACCGTTAAAACAAAAGTTTTAAATTGTATAAGAGAAAAAATATGTTAAGAAATTAGACGCATCTTAAGGTGGAGTATCAGAATATGAGAGAGGGATTGCTAGGTTAAGAGTCAAATCTTTCATTTATTTGCTAATCTTTATTATGTGGTTCAACGCAAATCTAAAGAAAGGAGTTCAGAAATTTATCTTCCATGGATCTGGGAACAAAAAAATAAATGTTACCTTAGACCTCCATCCTTTGTCTCTTTGTCTTTAGTAGCTGCTTCGATCGAGGCAATCTCCTCCTCAGAAACTTCGATCTGAGGAGCTTTAGGTGGAGTTTCCATATCCTCAGGCTTGGGCATAGTTGTCACACTTTCGGCTTTGGAGGGGGTTGTCACACATTCTCCTAAAATATATTGACAGGTTCAAGATTAGTAAACTGTAACTAGTACAGAACTCAACATTTATGAAGATTTTATTTGGATATTTATAATTTTATGCTCAACTTAACCATTAAGAGATTGAAATGTTTTTATTATTCTCTAATTAGTAAACAACTAATATCTGTATTAAAGCCAAAAATTATTTTTTTTCGCAAGATTTGATTGATAATTTAAAACTTAGATCTGGATCCATGGTTTACGGCTCTGGATCCAGAAAGCCTAAATGAAGCGGATCCAACGTTTTCCGTTTCGGATCGTAATAAAAACAGATATAAATGTTTCGTCCATTAAAGGCGATAACGACTATTCAGAGCTACCATTCCATGACAATGTTTTTGATGTGCAAGTACATAAATTTTTATTTCTATAGAATAATGGATTCAGATTGATGAACAATGGTAACACAGTCTTTAGACAGGTGGTACCTGAAGCTGTAGGTTTAGCTGGAGATGCGGTGGGAGTAGTTGAACTACTCGTAGAACCACGCTTCTTGGGAGACTCCTGAATAATCGATTTAAACATGACTGGAAAAATAACTTACCAGTTAAACGTACTATCACCATTATATCAAGTGATTGTCTATTAAAAGAATTATATGCCTGATTCATTTCAGTACAATTACACCATTTATCCGGAACAGCTAAGAGGAATATATAGAGTTGTTTATTCATCATGCCGATATAATATTGTTCATGTTCGGCTTCATTACTCTTTCTGCACCATTTATTCACAAGGAACCCGTAGTTTAAATTTCATTGGCAAAACAAAAATAATTTTTCCGTAATATTTGCTACGTTAAATGTTTTGGGTCTATCATAAAGAACACTTTCTGGACTCTCCTATATATCTTGTACATGTTTTCGATTTTAACTATTTTCAACAAAATTAATATTTGTTTTGAACTATTTCAGTGTAAGGTTATGTTAAGACAATTTCTGGACTGAGAGCTGCAAACTAGGATAGATTAGGAGGCTGGATTCCAGGGATTTCAAGAGGAATAACAGATCTAATGACCTGATGACTGACTAAAAGAACAACTATGAGGTCGGAAGTTGGGGCCACACGTCCAATGATATCCATGTGTTACATGTAAGTACATGTACAAACTTCAGGGAGATGTCCAAAAAGCGTACAATAAGAAGTTACCAATGTTTATAAGGTATCAGTTTCAATGGGACTTGTCTCAATTAAATTTACGTAGACATAATTCTTTTAGAGGGAAGTTAGACTTGTAGATAGTAACTGCAAATGTAGGCTGGTAGTTAGTAATTACAAACAAAGGCTACCAAATTTTAGAATAAATTGCGCAAATTGAAGTACCCCTTTACAAATTAACGGCTACCGGCTACCCATCCCTATAGAACATAACATACCTCGGATTTAGCTGGAGATTTAGAGTTGGTTCCACCCATTTTAGTATAATATTCTTTCTAGAATAATAGAAACAAATAATACATGGTAGTAGACATAAATAATAATTTTTATTTTTATCTCCGTTAACCTCGTTTCAGAATTCGCTTGACATTATACAGTGCAAGATTATTAATTATTCTTTCAATTAAAATATAAATTCTAATCAAATCTAAAAGAAACAAATGATTAAACAGTTTGAACTTGAGGAGAAACTACGTATTAATTCGATTCTGCTGCTGAATCGGAATTGGAAAATACCGCCAAATGTTAGATGTCGTCTTCAGTGCGGAAAATACCGCGTAAGTATGAAGTAAGAGCGTATATATTCTACACTAAATTTTAATGGTAAAATGAAACTTATGAAAAATTAAATTTTGATTTTCTAATTATATTTTAAAACTAAATAATAAAGGGCGAAAAATATGTACATATTGGTCGTCTTTTATATATATATATATATATATATGGTATTTTTCGACCTACGCAAATCCGCTATACTTCACTTCTGACCTACGAAAAATCCGCTATACTACACATCAGACCTACTAGCATATGGTTTTACAGCTGCTAAATGGACTTGTAGCCGCAGCGCCCGGCCCTCTAGCCTGTCCTAGCCGCGGCCCTCGGCCCCCTAGCCTAGGTCCTAGCCGCAGCGCTCGGCCCAGAAAAGGTCTTAATCTAACCTAACTCAAAAATAATACAAAAATAAACAGCTGACGTAGGTCCAATATTGCAGTAGGTGCGATAGTCTATAGGTCAGAAGTACAGTAGGGGGGAACAACAGTTTTAAAGAGTAGTACTTACGTGCACCTCTCATCATATCGGATTATCATTTATCACTCCTATAAAGTCAAACTACACACGCTCAAAAAACTAGTATTTTCTGCATGCAATTTTTTATTTAGCCTTATATACAATTTATTAAATGATTTAATCTTTTTTAAATCTTCTAGAAATCACCTGATTTGTCCCGGAAATCGCAATTGATAGCTATAAACGAAAACGATCTAATATGAATATGATATGGGAATTACCCTCTTAAAAAGATGAGACTTTTATGAAGACCCAAAACTGTAAAAATATAAAAGAAATGAAAATTTGTTTGACTTAAAAGACTCAAAAAGAGTCAAAATTAATGACTAAAGACTAAAAAACTAGATTTTTAACTCTTCACACATTATAGTTTATTTCGACAGATATTTTCCCTTAAGCATGCTAAGCTATTCTGAAAATAGGAACAAAAAATTCCAAAAATAGAGTCAAAAACATCAAGATGCAAATCTCAATTTAAATCTCAAGGGGGGGCGAATGTCCCCCCCGCCCCCATTGTATCCACCCCTGCATATATTGAAATATACGTAAATTTTTGCTGCGCAGACCAGAGAATACCACATGCAGTAGTTCAACAACCATTAATTCAAACGATCAATAGTTCGAACGCCAGTAATTATAGTTCTGTTAAAACAAATTCGAAATATAAGGAAGACGATTTTTCCGACTCAAATGCCGACGTTAATTCTCTAAATGTGTGTGTACACAGGAAGCAAGCACACCACATGTGTCAAATCCCCGCTCACCTTAGCTCCCGCTTACGGTGCAAATACGCAACAATATTTAAATAATCAAATTTTTGGTAAAACTTATCTGAACTGAAACAATTGTCTTTTAAATATACTTTCTTTGCTATTCTAGTCATGATGCAACTATACTATTTTTCTGTTGTGAGACGAATCGGGGTGAAAAGGAAATGGGGGGCTATTCCTATGAAGTCATCTGTGTTACTTTGATTAAGGTTATTACGTTTAATGATGCGCGAACCGCAAAAAAAATGTTTATATTTTTTTCTTTTTTAGTAATCTATCATACTATTCAGACACAGTGTTTACTGTTTAAGGATTTTTCTGTAATAAATAACTGAGCTCAACATAATAAAATTCTATCTTTAAAAGTTTGGCATTTAGCTATGAATCTATCTATATTATAGCTAACTTTAGTTGCAATCGTAGTTTAAGTTTTTACAATAAAGAAATTTGAAATTGATTCTTTGCCACAAACTAAAGCTTTCTCAAATTTTTTAAAACCCTATATCTTTGTAGCCCTATACCTTTGCGGTTTCAAACTACTAATAATAGTTTGATCCTAACATAATTTATAGCTTGGATATCAAAGGTTTACGACATCGGGTTGATATGGGGAAAGAAAATTAGAGCTTGTGGCAAAAAATTAATTCATTTAAGATATTATTGTGTAATTATCATGTAACGGTTAACGAACTGTTTCTGGATCTCCTGACAGGCGCGTACACATTATTTTAGCCACGGGAGGAGGGAGGGTAAGATAAAGAGAAAAAATTTCCCTCCCCCTCCCTCTGGGCGTTTTATGCCCCCTCCCTGGCCCTTAAATTGCTCTAATTTTATCTAAAGTCTACATATCTACATGTCTCATTTGCAGTCCACAGTAGTCCCAATTCAAGGAATATAGTATATATTATAGTAATGTATCCTTTTATAAAGTTTTGTATTACTTTCTGAAGTCCTGACTCCTGAGTAGTCTCCTGTCCATAAATTTTCAAAATTCCATTAAAGACTATGTTAATTCCGATGACCAAATTCAACATTTATTACAGATTTATTTTTTTATTTTTAAATACTGTGTAAACTAAAATTACATGATTAGCAATTGTAAGTTATAACCGGGTAAATTTACAGAAATTACAACTAATTTATTTGTTTAAACTAGATATATATATAGTTAGAGGAATATTTACTAGGACATTTTACATGCTTCCTCAGCTGAATAAAGTTTTAAAAATATCTGAAATATTTGGAGTTAGATTGTTAAAATTCCCCCACCCCTTCTTTCTTCTTGTTTAGCTGTTTGGCTTTCTGGGTTAATTGTTTTGTTTTGTCAAGTATTTTTAGAGAGACATAACGGCAACTGAATTTTTAATGTTTTTTTGGGTTCAAATTCCTCTTTAATGTGTTTTTGTAGAAAGGTTATAAACTTGTTTTAAACCTTCTTGGGGTTAAATAGGTTTATTTCTAGAATGTCGTCTTGCAATTTTGCCTTGTAATCTATACATACTTAAATTTTTTTTGTTTTTATGTTAACGCCTTCTAATCTAAAAGAATTATAAATTCTAAAGTTTAAATGACGAATTAAAGAATTTTTGATAAATCTAAATCTTCAGTTCTTCGTATTTTATATTCTCCTTCTCTGAAGATTGGAACATAATTGTCCAGGATACCGTTCTCATGACCAGGAGGTTCAAGACGGAGTTGGATTCTCTTCTTCTCCTAAACAATATTTACAACAACACTAATAATTATAGTATATTTGAGATAAAAGGATTGTTCAGGTACTAGGTAACAAGTTTTGAATAGAAGATTCTGATTTTAACGATAATTTCCATCTTTCTCTATTCATATTAGAGTTGCCGAATTGATACTTTTTTACAAGTTTTACAAGTTTCAGATATAAAATTTTAAAAAATGAATTATAAAAAAAAATATTTTTTTTTACAAAATTTCCACAAATCCCTAAAAATTGATAACCAATCCAATCGAAAAAATATGTTTAATAGTGGTAAAAAACACTGATTAATAATTGCCTCAAACTTTATAGTTACAATAGAACTAGTAAATTACCACGTTAGGGTTTCAAATATTGACTATCTAGAGCAGACTAGAGCAGACAGAAAATTTAAGATGTGAGACATCAGGGTTAAGAAATTTACGTATTAGAGAATCAGAGGTTGAGGGGCGGAAATTCGTAATTATGTCCTTACAGCATATTGGATGTACAATGTACATTAGGCCATATTATAGAATTAAAATTAAAAAGAATTAAAATCTAACCTGGCAAGCAAACTCTGTTTCGTCAACATCGTTCCAGCAGTCTGATTTATAATCTTCAGGTAGGGGTCGGCCTAAAGACAAACAGCAACAAAAATAATATCAAGTTAAAATATAAAAAAGGTTGGAAGGGAAAAATTAATTAAGGCTTAGTTCCGCGTAATGAATCCTTTTACTACTAATAAGTCGTTAGTTCTTCTGACACCTTCTTTTTAATCTTTAATGTAATTGTCAAGAAAAAATTGTTTGGATATTATTGTAAACCCTTACGAAGATCTTAATGATTTTGCTTCTTTAACAAATTTAGAATGAATTGAATTTAAAATGTGTTAAATTGCTGTTTTCCTTCGTATTCACAGAGTTTTTTCATTGGTTTAGATTTGACCAGCATTCTGTCCACAGATATGGGTTTCTCCTAAATTCAGAAAATAATTAATAGAATTCTTAAAGGGACTGTATACGTAACGATAATTTCAAATTGATTCTTAGTTTACAGAGAAACATGACCGATTTACAACAGAGCAATAAATATGACGATATCGCGGGTTTTTCCTTAAAAAAATGATTTGCAGATTTATGCAGCATGGATAAAGAATGAAAATTTACAGAATTTTACACTTCTTGAGATAGAAAAACGACGATATCTTCACAATTGCTGCTCAGATTAATATTTAAGGGTACCGTTGTGAATCAGGCATGGAATGGAGTAAGTTAAAATTACGTGGACAGTCCTCTTAAAACCATGGAAACAAATTGCCAGTATTTATTCTTTTATTGGCAATTAGAACAGAACTGAAGACTCGCCCCTTACTCTAAATTGATCCAGCAGAATTCATATATTGAAACAACAACAATTTCCAAAGATATAATGATAAAAGCTTATATAAGAGTAATAGAACTAGGAGTGTAATTAGTTCAGTTTCTTTTAATGTAAAAAATTGAATTGTTACTGAAAATCAGATCTTTGATCAATTAATAAACAAAGCAGAATTTTTAGCCGGTCCAAAACTAAATTAAGTATTTTAGAATAGAACAAAAAAATATATTTTACAATATTAATTAGATTTTTATCGTAAATTTAGAGTTAAAGTACATACAGTGTTACCGACAAAGGTTGAGAATTTGTTAAGAACATTTTCTTCCTTAATCATCAAAATACTTAATTGAATTTAGAAACCAAAAATCAAGCTTCAAATTGTCACATTTTTACAGTTTTGGGTCGTCGTATTAGTCTCATCCTTTGTTGGTAACCCTGTATTTAAATGTTTTGGGTCGTCGATTTAGTCTCATCCTTTGTTGGTAACCCTGTATTTAAATGTTTTGGGTCGTCGATTTAGTCTCATCCTTTGTGGGTAACCCTGTATATAAATGTTTTGGGTTGTACGCGTCGTTTTAGTCTCAACCTTTGTGGGTAACCCTGTATATAAATGTTTTGGGTTGTACGCGTCGTTTTAGTCTCATCCTTTGTGGGTAACCCTGTATATAAATGTTTTGGGTTGTAGTCGTCGTTTTAGTCTCATCCTTTGTGGGTAACCCTGTATATAAATGTTTTGGGTTATACGCTTTGTTTTAGTCTCATCCTTTGTGGGTAACCCTGTATATAAATGCTTTGGGTCGTCATTTTAGTCTCATCCTTTGTGGGTAACCCTGTATATAAATGTTTTGGGTCGCCGTTTTAGTCTCATCCTTTGTGGGTAACCCTGTATATAAATGCTTTGGGTCGTCGTTTTAGTCTCATCCTTTGTGGGTAACCCTGTATATAAATGTAATCTTGAATTGAATAATAAGAGACTTGTGGGTGATTATGTTTCTCATGTGTGTGACGTCATTCTTGCATGATATCATATCATGAAGCAAGTATTTATCTATTTTTATATAAACTGCATCATCCAGGATTTAAAATTTTAAACAGTTTACAGAATCAACCTTATGTGTTTATATTCAGTAAAGAGAACTAAATATACGAATTAATCTGTTTTTCAGTAAAAACGAAAAATACACATTTTTGATTGTATAATTATGATAAAAATAGATTTATTTCACCTGTGGGCAGTAGAACACATCTGGGGTTTTTTCGTTAAAAATTATAGATTGTCTATTTATATCTCCTGCTTCTACAAACACAAACATAAATAACACAAGGAACACAAACATTGTGCACAGATGTGTTGCAGGAACGAACACAACTGGTTTGTGCGCGCACCCTCTCTTATTGTAGGAGGTGAGCGTAAACTGCTTGGGAACCTAGTGCGCACGCGCATTTCTTAATTCTTGGTATGGGAGGTAGAAGATATTTTTACTTTTCCAACCCCAAAAAAACAGAAGAAGAAAGTGGAAGAGAAGAATTGAAAGGAGAAAGTAAGAAAAGAACAATTTTACAAAGAAGAACTCCTCCTTATTCTGCCCCCCGTTGTATTTTCTTTTTTTACCTTCTTCCAATTTTATTTCTATTTCTCTTCCTTTCCCTTCTTTTTATTGTTTTGCTATTTATATTTTTATCCTCCCTTGTTTCATGTCTTTCCCTCGCTTTCTTTTCATTTATCTTCTCTGCTTATATATTCGAACATTATGTATTCGTACTCATTTTTGATCATGTTTTAAACATCCATAAATAAAAAAATGTTGTTAGATTCTTTATTTTGAGGATAAAAAAAAACATATTTCACATTCTTCGTAGAAACATCGTATACTGAAGGTTAAAAAACAAGAAACAAATGGCGACAAAGTTTTTATTAAAGTTAGACAAAGGTTAAGATACATACAGAAATGTTTCAAATTTATTTATGCTGAGTTGTGAATTGAACAAATTTTTCATTTGGTTAGTTCTAAACTCAAAATATTGGAATAAAAGAGATTCAACATGATCTTTGGCGTCTTAAAGTTGAAAACTTTGAATGCAAATTTTAGCTATATTGCAAACAATTGTAAGTATCAAAAGATAACATCTAAGATCAAGATAGTAATTACAAAGAATTGAGTCTTTGCCACAAACTCGGATTTTTTAAATCCCAATTTCTTTAAAACCAAATGTCGTAGACCGTAGATATTTCAAATTATGAATTCTGGTGGATTAAACAATGTAAGTTTGAAATATGAAAGGTATGCATCATCTGGTTGTTGAGATTTAGGTGTTTTAAATTGGTATTTGTGGCAAAACTCAATTCTTTTACTAAAATTTACTAAAACCGAGTAATTAATTGTAAGCAAGTAATTCTATAAAATACTAAAGATAAAAACTGAAATGTTACACAAAATTAAAACTTTATTTTTGCAAGAATCAAAAAATAAACAATTTGATAACTCTGCGTTGATCTATTAAAATTAGCTGATAAAACATTTATATGGAAACTGCAAACGTTTCTTTTAACAACACTTTATTAATTTAAGGAATTGGCTTGTATAATGTAAATTCATTATTTAGTTAGAGTAAAAAACACAACTGTAAAAACAAAAAAGATACATTTTATTTTGCTTAATCTTAATAATAAGAATATAAACATTTTATTATCCTTAAAGTTAAAGTTAGATTCAAGATTTTAAGATCTAAGGCAACAATACGAGTACGTGTAGAGTATAGAAAGAATGTTTAAATTTAAAATATGTATCAGTATAGAGTAAAGCTACAGTTATGTTTACAGTGTATAGAATTTGTACGTGTATTTGATGCGTAGGAGTAGATTCAAGGACAAATGTAATTATCCTTCTCCTTTCTCATTCTTCCTTTCTCCCGACTCATCCATACTAAACCCGGATCATCCTTCCTTTCTCCTGGCTCATCCTTTCTTTCTCCCGACTCATTCTTACTAAACCCGGATCATCCTTCCTTTCTCCTGGCTCATCCTTCTTTTCACCCGACTCATCCATCCTTTCAGCCCGGCTCATCCATCCATTCTGCTGTCTCATACCTTCTTTCTTCCGACTCATCATTACTAAACCCGGATCATCCTTCCTTTCTCTCGACGCATGCTTGCTACACTCGGATCATCATTCTTTTCTCCCGGCTCATCCTTTCTTTTTTCTCGACTCGTCCCTCCTCTCTCCCAGCACAGGTCCTTACTTTTTCCGACTTGTCCCGGCTCAACATTCCCACCTCCGGCACACCCTTCTTTCTAATGGCTTTATCCTCCTTTCTTTCTTCTAATTCTTCCTTTTTCACGGCTTACGCTCTACCGGCTTTACCCTCCTTTCTTCCAGCTCATCCTTCCTTTCTCCCGAGACGACATTACTCCTCCCGGATCATACTTTCTTTAGTCCGGTTCATCCTTCCTTTCTCCCGGATCATCCTTTCTTTCTCCCGGCTCATCCTTCCTACCTATTGCACATTCTTCTTTCTCCCGACTCACCCCTCCCTTCTCTATACTTATCTTTCCTCTCTCTCTCCTCAGCCTTCTTTTCTCTCGGTCAATCCTTCCTTTCTCTCGGCTCATCCTTCCTCTCTTCCTGCTCATTATTTTTAATCCCGGCTCAACCCTCCTTTCATCCGTCTCCTCCTACTTCTTCCTACTATTTTTTTGCCACCTATGCTTCCCTTCCCGATGATAATGTTTTACTTTCTTTTCGTTCTTTCTTTTTCTTTCTTTTTCTTTCTTTTTACTTTCTTTTCCCTTGCCAATCCTTCCTTGGATCCTACTTATTCTTCATTTTACATCCCTTTTTTTTCTTTCTTTTGCTCGTCCATTCTCCTTCTACTCTACTTTCTTCATTCTCATTCTTCTTCTTATATTTGTGCTTTCCTTTCATTTCCTTCATAAATCTCCTCCCCCCCTTTCCTGTCCTTACCTAGATATATCCTCCAGGTGTAACATTCTTCTAGTTTACGACTCATTAATTATCAAAATAGTTGCTGCCGGTCACAGGTCAACTGTATCATGGATTTTTACTTTTTAAAGGGAGTGACCGGCAATGTATGGTGGTTTAACTGAGTATAAAGTATTGTATAAAATCTTTTTAGGATTCATTTGAGACATATAAAACGTTTCCACGATGTATAATTACAAAAATTACAAAATAACAACGACCAAAAATAAAGTAAAAATGATACAGTAAACTAATTAGATGTTTAGGAACATATTTCTCAAAAGAAATTTTTCAATAAATCAATGTTAGAATCAATTATTTCGTTTTCATCTTTATATTGAATTTCTTATTTTCTATGAATTTGTTCGCAGATTTTTACAAGTTCTTCAAATGTGGTCTTTTCAATATTAATTCCAGAAAATCTGCAAAAAATCTTTGTGAATAATGAGAAATTACAGAAACTAATACTTGAATAAGATTACTTATTTTCGATGATAAGAGTTAAGTTTTATTTTCTCAACTTGTTCCTAAACAACTAATTAGTTTTGTCGTCGTTATTTAATAATTTAAAAAACCAATTCTGAAAACGTAACCACCTAAATTCATGATTTTGAACGTCGATTTTGCGCTCAAACTCAGTAAATATACGTTGTAGAATCGTTTTATATGTATTAAATGAATCCTAAAAAAGTTGTTTACAATACTACATTAGAGTTCCTTTCAATTTCCAAATACCCAAGTTTTTGACAAATAGTGAGTTTAGTGTCAAGGCATCTCAGGACACCTCAAATGCAATGATGGATGAGAGAATGTCAGCAATAGAGAAGAAGATGGAGTTACTGCAATGTATCTGGGATAAGGTCAATGTCAATCCTGCACCAAGTTTTGCTGCAAAATTTTACAGTGCGGTAACTAGAGGTAATGATGATTATAGTGGTACAGGGGCAAGACCAAAGAATCTTACAGTCCCCCTAAGAGCAGGAATAGGTAGAGAAAGATCTCCCAGTGTAAAGAGAGGATTAAATGATGGAATAAACTCTCTAAACAAAAAATGAAATGTAGGGAAGCCAGTTGTCTCTGGTACAAGAACTCAAGAGAAAATTCGAAAGATTAAATCCCCTCCGGCTGATATTTTCTGTTATGGTATTCCTAAAGGTACCACTAAACAGGATATTGTGGATGACTTAGAAGAAGCTGATATTAAGATAACAGTTGGCGATATTGTGCAGATGTCTAAACCAAATAAAACATCAAATGTTATTAGCTTTAAAATCTCTGTTCCAGCTGAAGATCTTGAGAAAGCCTTGGATCCCACTGTGTGGCCCTTGCGAGTACGTGTCCGTGAATTTATCCATTATAGGAAGCGGTATTCTGATAGAAATGGAACCACAAGTGTATCAGATTCTGATAAAAATGGAACCAAGAGTGTAGAGAAGAATAGTGCTACTGGTGGCGCAACAGCAGTACAATGATGGATACAGCTAGTACTTTGTGCTTAACTAGCTATAATAGTGGGAGTATGGGAATTGATAAACAGAACTTTATAAGTTTGCTATCTTGGTTCTCAGACATTTTATGAATTCATGATAAATAAGTTATGTAGTTAATAAAAATCAATGTTTTCTATTTGTGCATAATTTTGCATATTTTTTTCTCTTTTCTTTTGGAAACCTGTATTTTCAAAAAAAAATTATTTAAACAAATTTAAACTACACCATTTATATATGTATTTATATCTTTGTGTGTGAATAAATCTTTATAATATAATAATATTCAGTTCAACCACCATACATTGCCGGTCACTCCCTTTAATGAGACAAATAATTCTGCATATTGTTCATGTCAAGGTTAGAATGAAGATGGAACTAAACAAGAAAGTTTATGCAAAGCCTATATTTTCAGGTGTACCCAGTAAAAAAAGTAATACATTTTAGACAACGAAACCTTTCCTAATATAAAATGCAGGAGAAAATGGAAATGGAAAAAAATCTAAATAAATGAATCTTTTAAAAGAATAGGACTTAATTGGTCTCTTTAAAGTAAAAGTAAACTTTATATATCGGTTTTCACATTTAGAAGTAGGATTAAGTTGTTATTGTACCTGGGTCAGTGCTTAAGACATTGTGTGCACTTTTATAGGAGCTTGGAGTTTGGAGAGCAGTTCATTAATTACCAGAGTACAGATTAATAAATAATCTTACTTGGAGTTTAAACGCAGTAATTAGCACGTTTGGTATTTTTAATAAATTGTAAAATTTACTTTTTAGTGCAAGGAGTAGCTCCTTTAGTTCTTTATTCCATGTGTGGTAAAACTAATATTTGAGTAGATTGTTTAGTACAAACATTTCACTTAGGACAGTTTAACATCATTGAATACCTCTCTTGGTATTCTAGTTGGAAGAACTATATTATTCACTAGGTTTTAAAATGTACAAATGTACTTTTGCATAAAAGGTGATTTTTAAGAAGCTTTTCTGCTTGGAATCTTATTTGAAGTAGAAACTGGAATCCTTTTCTAATCTTTTTACAAGATCACACATGGAGCTGCACAGCAGAGGGGAAGACAGATGGGTATAACAGCTGCCCCTTGTTTATTCTCACCATCGTCAAACTTGTCATACTTCTCTCTTCTAACCTTACCCTTCTCAACCTTATCCATGGATACAGGTCCACTGTCAACCATGGATTTAGGTTCAGATTTAGTAAACTCTGCGCCAGGTGGGTAGTAAACCTTAGGACCACTCACAGCTTTGGATTTAGGAGGAGAAGGTTCTCGTATTAAAGGAACAGGATCTACTCGGACATGAACTGAAGGTTCGTCTGGAAGTTCTGTTACTTCAAGGGTTTGGTTGCTAGGTTTATAAAACATTTGTGGAGTTGGGGATCCGCCCTTGTTCACTGAATCAAATTCTTGAAACTCTGACATTAGTTCATCAATTCGCTTAGGTGGGTTCTGTGGAGTAGGGGATCGGGTAGAATGGGATGGAAAGGGAACAGATTGTATATCTTGAGATTTATTAGTCTGCTTAACAGAATTATATTTAGTATAATAGTTAGGTTGGGTTAGATCTGGGCTCTGGGATAAGGGAGGAGACTCTGTGTATGTAAAAGGTTGACCGGATCCAGGTTGACCAGGAGTAGGTTGGTAGTAGCTTGACTCTTGACTTCTAGTATCATCAACTCTGTAGGAATGGGAGCTCTGCTGTGTTCTAGTAGTAGGTTGAGCTCCACGTCTAGCTGATGGAGGACTATTGGGAGTTTTACGTCTAGGAGAGGGTGAAGGAGGTTTCTTTGCTATATCCGGGTGGGACATGTGAGTACTGTATTCGTTGAACGCATGAACAGTCCTCTTCACATGTCCCTCTTTACCTACTGTTTCACTGTAATCATCACTATCTAACCCGAAGTTGTCAGACGAAACAGTATAATCAGCTCCGGCCTCTGGAGATAGATTTCTAGCATTGTTCAGATCATAGAGAAGAGTATCAAGCTCATCAATATTCTGTTTTAACCTGGATCCAGGTCTCTCATCATCCTCTTCTCTCTCTCCACTCAGTATTCTCTCTCCGGAGCTAGAGTACTGGTTGGACTGAACCTTGTATGTAGTAAACTGCTGTTGTTGTTGCTGTTGTTGCTGAAGAGTTGTTGATGTTGGTTTACCAGATCCAACAGTTTTAATACTTGGCATCATATGTTGAACCTATGAAAAAAAAATATTTAAGATTAAAAACTTTGATGTTTTCCTTTATATTTCCTTAAATATTTCAACTCTGTCTATGCTGTTCAACCACTTTTTGCCATTTGTTTAATCTGATCCCTGATGTCAGAGACCTTTGATATATCAAAATAATTCTTGAGTAAACGTTTGAAATATCAAAAGTTTACTATGGTTAATTAGGTTGCAACAATATAGGGAATACAAATTTGGATTTTCTACCTGTTGTTCAAGATTGAATTCTCCAGGATCTTTCTCCGTCCTGACCTCATGCCACTCCCTGGTTCCCTCAGGTCCGGAGTATATCTTGTGAGACTCTTGGATATAATTAGAGCTCTTGACAAGACCATGTTCAAGATCTTTGAGTACTCCTCCCGCCGAGTCCTGTAGGGAAACATTGCTGGCGGATTTCTTTAGAGAATATCCGGTAAATGGTTGAACTGGGAGACGAATAGACCCTGAAATAGATACATTTTACAAATTTTATTTAGTGTACAGAAAGCAATGTATATTCTTCTTTAAAAAATACAAAAACCCTAACTGATCCACTCAGTATTTGTAAAAAAATCATTTCGTTCGCCCAAATTTTAAATTTCTAAAATGTGGTGTAAAGAATCAGGCTCTGTTCACAGTTTCCCACTTAGTTTCATTTTAATACTTGATAAACTTTGAAACCTAGTATTCAACAATATTCATGAGAATTTATAGCAATAAGTATAAATAACTAACACCATGTCCGTGCACTACCTTGATTAGGTTGGTTGGACTGCTGAGTTTTAATCTGTTGCTGCTGCCTCTGAGTATTTTGGTGCTGAATACTTTGCTGCTGTTGCTGACTGCTCTGTATAATCTGCTTACTACTGCTCTGCGAAATCTGCTGAGAAGAGTAGGAATAACTCTGCTGAGATGAGAACTGCTGAGAGGAGAACTGTTGATTAGGATTGGTTGAACCTGAACCAGTTTCTAGATCGGCTAACATCGTGTCCAGTCTCCGATCCCAATCCGTCTCCACGAAGGGACTTGATACACTGAGGGCACCGCTCATTCTCTCTCCTTGTGATAACCTTTACTCCGTCCTGACTCAGGGAGCTAGCTGATCAAACCTCACTATACACAGATCCTATTGTGACCGTAGTAGAATGACTGAAGGATGAAAAAGGTCCGGGGGTAGCCCAGCTAGTCCGGCCCAGCGCTCTATCACTATCCTTGCATACTGAAATAACTGTGTTAGGCTTGGCAAGGTCTCCTACTGCTTTCAACTGAAAACATACTTGTAATCTGGAGTAGATATGACGGCAGGAATGTGTGAACCCAAGAAGGGATCATAATATTCTCAATTATGTTTGTGGATTGTTTTTAGTTCTACATTTTTTTGATGGTTTGAGAGGAAAAAAGGACAGATTAACTTTATTTGTAACCTTTTCTCTTCTTTCCAAATTTAAAACGTTGTTTTCATTTTTAACCATGGTTTCCTGGGATCATGTCAGAGAAAAGAAGAAAGAAATCAAATACTATAACAACTCTATACATGGAAATCGCTAGCTATAGCCAAGGAATGTAAGGTTAAAACTCCCATAGCTTTGTTTTCTTTGAACGTACTGCAGTTTCAGGGAGGAATATAAACAAAGGTTAGTCCTCCCTGAAACTGAAGTACGTTTATTTTGTAAACAAAGCTATGGGAGGAATGGGAGTTTCTATTTTATTCTTTGGGTATATAGCAACGTGGCAGATTTGCGCTTGATTTTTTTTATTTTTGCTTAAAAACTTTTTTGTGCACCTCGTGTCATTACTTCTGTTCATTAACTAAATATTTTGACCCTAAAAAGCATCGAGTAGTGTCGATTTAATAAATACTATTTTGTAAGTTTAATATTTTTGCTTGGTTAAAGCTGACAAAATTTCTGTAATCAATATTAAGGAAGATACAACAGGAACTTTTGTTTACATAAAATCTGTACTGCATTTTCTAAGAGGAACGTAAACAAAGTCTTAGGACGAGTTTTGTTTATGTTCTGCACCCAGAACACAGACTACACAGTTTGCTCATAAACTCTACCTGGATAGGTTGATCAGGCCTGTTGTGTCCCGGCACGCCATGATACGGTTCCATGTAATGTTTTTTGACTGAAATCTCTCGGCCACTTGTTGCATTCAGGGGTTAAGTTTTACAACTTTTAAAGAAATACTCCAATTTTAAACATAAAACATAACGTTTATGAATATTGTCTATTTTTAAAGATTTTGCATTTCCATTCAAAGGATTCTTAAATATCCCTGAATACAGATGTCTACTGATTGGTCATGTACAGTACTTGTACACAATAGAACATGCTGTGGAAAATATCGCATATTATAGGTGTTAATCGATATCTGTAACTCTTATCTCTGACACAGAATAAGAGAGTTCCTTGATCAGTAAGTACATGTCAGGGAGTAAGGAATAGAAGGGAGATGTAACTGACGCAGTTCGCCCTACCATATGATAATACATGCTTTGCAGACAGGTATTCCATTTGTATATGAAATATTCAGAATAGGTTATTGACTGTATACGCATGTAAATATACATCAGACAAATATTTCTTATACAAATGAAGTACCCGTCTGCAAAGCATGTATAATCATATGGTAGGTCTAACCGCGTCAGTTATATCTCCCTTCTATTCCTTACTCCCTGGTACATGTGTACTATACTATTTACTGAGCTGGGAAATATTAATTTATAGTTTGTTGCCAGACATGAACGGCTCAAAGATTTTCATTGTTTACATCATTAATCTTAATATTCTGTCATGCTAACAACTAATTACAGGGTTATGTACAGCATATTGGATTTTATACAAGTGTTAATTCAAAACTAAGAAAATCTTGTAGATATTTAAAGCAAAGTGTCAAAATATGAAAAATGTTCTCCCCTTTTACCGTCTATTTCCAATTATATATTTATGATTCTCTACAACTGTAAACTTTTTTTAGTTGCCATGCCATTAAATAGGCCATTAAAAGACAATATTCAAGGCAAAATCTAACCTTGTAATCGTCATATTTTCAGAGTTTCAGGTCATCTTTACAGTCTCATCCTTTGTGGGTAACCCTATAGTTTAGACAACATATCCATCAATTAAATGAATCACTTCGAGGAGGTAATTTTCTGCCGAATATTGGGCAACGCCGTGTCTTCATGGCAGTTAGAACTTAACATTTTGGGCTTTAAGTTTGTTATCTCAGTCTCAGACAAATATTTCCAGCAATGAAAAAATCCAAAATGAACTCTTCATCACTTTGAAGATTAAGAATTTTCCGAACTCTCAGATATCTGATTATTTCTCAAAAATGTTTAAATTTTGACACTATCTTATGTTTTAATGCAAGTCTGCAGTATAGAAATGATGATGTAAGTATCTTGATATATCTAGGTTAAACTATTCCCTCTATTAGGTTTAAATATAAATATGAGCTTTCAGCTGGATTTTTATACAAACAAGATACAATTAAGTGCATTGAATAAGAAACTGTTAATCTAGTATCATTCTTACTTAATAGAGGATTCTAAACATATAAATTTCCAAATCAAAATGAAAAGTTTCGTTAAAAATAAATATAAAAGAACAATAAAAATAGAATAATTTTAACCTATATTTAATAACAATTTCAAGCCAGCAACTTAAAAAATAATTTAGATGATTAATGCAAACTGAGTTAAAGCTTCTTTCCACCGAAAGTAAATTTTCATGCAAAACTGCGCAATTCCGTGCAAAAATTTGCGCAAATCGCAAGCAAATTTGCGCAAAATTGCAAAAATAACTGCAAAATTCAATATTTTTGAGTTATTATAGTTTAGTATAGAAGTTTTGGACATTCTCGGGCTCAGGAACAGCTTTGAGCGGTAAAATATTTACATAGACAGATAGTTGTGATCATAAAGTAAAACATAAGAAATAAGTGAGCAATCCCTTTAAATCAGCTTAAAGGGAATTGATAATGAAGCTCCAAGATATTTTTCAATTCACACTTCTAGGATATTTAGAATATTTAGGTTACTCTGAATGTCAAGGCCTTGAAAACTTTCCAAATATTTATATTTTCAAAAATTTGCTTCATTCCTTCTCATATATTCTTACAAACAAATATAGTTTGAATAAATCCCAGACATAGCAAAATAATTGAGTTTTAGCCACAAACTCAAATTGTCGAATCCTATATCGTTACAGCCTGTAAACTTTTGATATTTCATACTTTGGCTATCTGATCTGTAAAAATCATAGTTGAAAATATCTAAAATTTCTTTGTTTAATGTTTTAAAAAATAGCTCGTAATGAAATTTCATTAATTAACAACAAAAAAATGTTATTTTCTAATGATTGAAATTAAGATAAAATATTCTGATGTATTTTCATTTGAAAAATAAAGGAATTGAGTTTTTCACACAAACTCGGATTTTCTAACTCCTATATCTTTGCAACCCAATGTTGCAGACCTTTGTCATTTCAAACTATGAATTTTGCTAGATCAAATAGTCTAAGTTTGAAATATCAAAGATACATCATCATCAGAATGCAAAGATATAGGAACGAGAAAATTTGAATTTGTGGCAAAAAAAATAATTCCTTTAAGCAAATTCATTTAGCAATGTATGTAAGTGTTAACCCTTCTTACAAAGCAAACAGAATATAAAAAAATTTTAGACATCATGCTTGAATTTTTCACTTTTTTCTGTAATCAATTGGATTTCTCTCAGTTTGAAAACAATCTCAAATAATTCTTGAATAACAAGATTAAAATTTAATTTTTCTGAAGTAAAGTTCAGAATTGTAAACAATATTTTTTATTTCAGAAAATGAAAAATAGGTTCAACTTTGAATAACAATTCCAAGCTTTTTTGTTGAATTTATAATATCCTTTAATCCTACAAATGACGGATGACGAATAAATTCTCATCTAAACAATTGATTTTTTTAAATTTTATATTTGCAAATCTGTGTAAAATGCAAATTTGAAGTTATGAAAATCGTGTAATAAGTAAAATTTTCTTTCAGAGAAAAAAATTAAAATTAAGATAAAGTTTAACGAATTTAAATTTCATAATATTATTATGTAGGACGTTATTCTAGCTCAATTTATAGAGTGGCTCGTTAGGTTTAAAATGACTTTAAGATTTCTGCAAAAGAGAGTGGAGGGCGTTTTTTTGGTCAAACACTTTTAAAGCTAAAAAACATTGATATCTTTAATTATCAGATAAAAGTGTTAAAGTGAGCATTGTTAGGGCCACGGACGTCTTTATGATGGAGGATAACTTGAAAATTTAACAACAGTTCTTTTGAAGAAAATTTTGAGATTCTATTATGTAGAAAATTAAATAAGTTTATTAGATTAATAAAATTCTCCCAACAATAAATATATTTTGAAAAGTTTTGATCAAGTAATGAGAAACCTACAACTAAACTGTGTAATTAAGGATTATGAAACATTTTTGATCAAGTAGTCCATACAAAATAAACTGATTAAGTAATTAAGGGATTGGAAAGGCTTCAACTGCTATACTCTCTACAGCACATTCATCAGTTCCCCGTCTTATTCTAAAGAAGGAAAATATTTCAAAATATATTGAAAAAGTTTTATTTTTGTATATATATATATACATATATGTGTGTGCATGTTTATGTATATTTGCATATGGTATACTTAATTTTTTATTTAAAATATATTTAAAATGTTTAGATAAATTTTTTTTGCTCAAGCTAAACTCCCACCTTGGACTTTCTGTGTCAACTATAAAAATTCAACATGATCAAATTTCAAAAATATTGTTCACCTCTCGAAAACAAGAATGACAATCTTTTTACTCATTTTCCATTATTTTTTTCTTCAAGAATTTTCTTATTCAAATAAAACCAATCATTCTGATATTTTTTCTAAATGTATTTCAGCACTTCAGCAACAGAAAACATGCTCTAATCTGTACCAACAACTGATGTCAATAAATCAACGCAAATATTGTAATATTTAAAGTATAGGTGACTCATGCTAAAAACCTCCCCCAGCCTCACACCTTTATCTCTTTGTTCTTTTAATGAATGCGGAGTAGTTAACCTGAACTGATTCATTAAGATTCAACAGTGCACCCTAGACCTTTGAACCGAACAGACGTATGAGTTAAGCTCCTATGAGCACTTTAAATGAAAAATAAACAAATATATTCCACACTATAACTATTTACTTTACACGATATTAATATCTAAATCTACTGCAATAACCTGCCTAACCCATTCCTCATACGATACGACATAAGAAGCAAATTTAATGAACTTCAGCTGCGTCGCTAAACTACCTACTGTCGGTTCAAATTTTAACCACCGATTCAAAATTAAAGGATTTGGTGATTCAAAGGAAATGAGTTTTTGCCACACACTCTAACTATTCCCCTCCAATATCTTAGCAACCAGATGTCGTAGACCTTTGATATATTTAAAACTATGAATTCTGTTAGATCAAATAGGCTAAGTTTGAAATATTATAGGTTTATACCATCTGGTTGCAAAGATATAGGAATTAGAAAATTTGAGTTTGTGTTAAAAACTCAATTTCTTTTGCACCGGCTGTCCCTGGGACCGAATTAAACTTGAACTGCCTGCTAAATAAAAAATAATTGCTAATTGAAAAGGTTCATATTACCAACAAATATTTCAGTCAGAACAATAAAAGTGATCATTGCTTCGAAATGTTGTAAATTGGTAAATAAACAGCCGAATGGGTACGTTAAGTCGCCAAGCGATACAGGTGAAGTTGGGAGTAGGTAGAAAAAGTCGATCAGTCGATACAATTAGTAAATTTCAAATGATTGACGGNTAGAGATATAATAATAATCCAGGAAAGCGTTGGGTTTACTATAGTACTGTAAAAGGGGTTCTATTTGGATCATATCAATTCGCTAGTTTTTGCTTTGATTTTTCCCAAATAGGTTAGATTTAAGTTGTAATTGTACTTTCCGGACCTCTAAGCCTAAGCTGAGGTTATTTACAACTACTTGTAGTTGTACACAATTTTATCGTCTTTTGAGATGAAAATGCGCGAATTTTTTTTTATTAAAACTTCGCAGAGTGAATCGTTATTTTCCTTAATTGTCCCAAGGGACTTAAATAACTTAACGTCCTCTCTGTTGAGGGAATCATGGGTCGGTAATGTTGGTTAAGAATAATTAAATAAAATGAACCTGAAATATCCTCCCTCTCCCCACTCTTCTCCCCAGGAGTTCTTAATTATCCAGTAATCTTCTCCTAACCTCTTATCATGTCCATATCCAACCAATAGAACAGCATGGTTGGTCAGCTAAAATACACTCTAAGGAATGTCAAATTTTCATTTAGCAAATTTATTGGAGCACCAGAGCTAAATTTAAATTTGTAGTAATATTATTCTTCAAATTATTTTAAACGATATTTGTCATGGATCAAAATTTGAAGAATAATGCTAATAAGTTAAACTTGACACCAGTGTCTCTACAAAGGAACTTAGTTTTTGCCGCAAACTAAAATTGTCTAATCCCTATTTCTTTGAAACCTGATGATGTAAACCTTTGATATTTCAAACTTAGGCTTTCGTTGTTGATAGAATTTATAGTTTGCAATATCAAAGATCTACGACATCTAGTTGCACAGATGTAGGAATTCTAATGTAGGAGTTTATATAGATGAAAATTTTACATTTCATATTCAATAAATGTGGAACTAACATCTACTTTTTTACTCTACAGAGGTTTGGTCCATCACCATCACTGAATTTTAAATTTCATAGAGTGTATACAAGGACAAGTTTAGACGACCAGAAACTCTGAAAATTATACGGCCCTGTGCACTAAATATGATATCTTAATTAATGTTTACATATGCTGTACAAATTAAATAAAGAATCTACGCAAAAAAATCGAGTTAAAAAACTCTAATTTCACTGAAACAACGTCTTTGGATCCTTTGAATAATTTTCCTCGTGCGCGGAAACTAGTATTTTCACCTATTACATGACTTTAATTCCGATTACGTTCTTGTATTGAAACAAGAAAATTTTCAAGAAAATAGTGCCTGAAATAGCAGGACTTTTTTCTAAAGACCTTTTATTATGAGGATATTTTACATACACTTTTTTATTTCAGAGACGGTTATCAAATCAAATGAACAGGAACGAATCATGAATCTCGGAAAAAAAAGATAAAAATCTAAATTCCATCCATTCCGAGTAACCTTGTTGAAAGAGAGTAATTAATCTAAAATGTTAAGAGAAAATTTTTACTTCATATGGTCGGCGTTTATATTAATACAGTAAAGAAAACTTTAGATAAACTTATGATTTCCATCAGGTTTTTTTTTCAATTTTTTTCAAGTCTACAGGTAAACAAAGAGAGACGGTAAAATATACAACTTCTCTTTGTTTCAATGTTTATATGTATCCATGTTGTATGAAAGCTTGGCAGCAATTAAAATTTAAATCGAAAGTCATGTTCATTGTATTGATATATACGACGACGACTGTATATGAATTATTGACCCCGTATTGATGTAGCGTGAAGGTCGATCTAACCTGAAACGGATGATAATCTGTAACCGGTTGTCTCTGTTGTTGCAGTACAGGCAGTTCGCCAGTGTGATGATACACACCAGACTTGTACATCATAAAGTCATCGTAAACCTACATTTGCATTATACATGAATCATATACAGTGATAGGCGATTATATTAATACAATGAAGACGACTTTTGATTTTAATTTAGATTTTAATCAACCTGTTAAACAGCATAGGTACATATAAAAATAGAATTGATTACTTGTAAACTTGTAATCCGAAAAGAGCTCCTAAACAATAAGAGCTTAGAGTCGTCTTCATTTTATTGATATAACCGTCTACATTTAATTTTCAGCTGAACAAAATGGTGTTTTGCCTTTCTTCCGTTGAAATAAAGCTTCAACTAAGGAATTTATTACGGTTTAATTATATATTTTGAAATAGTTTTTTATGAATCTGAAATGTATCAATTTTAGAAAGATTGTCTCTAAACTGAAAAGATCTATAAGAATATGAAGAAATACTTTTTATAATAAAAAAATTTAACCTCAAAAGAAACAGACAGTGGGCCGTTCTTTACAAGAGCTTTCTTCATCTCTAGTTCATTACAACCTCCGTAGTATCCTCCGACATAAGAGTAGGAAGCTGTATAGTGCCTTAATCAGACATTCAATTAACTTCATGAGTAGCCTCCGACATAGGAGTGGAGGCTGTATAGTACCTTAATCAGATATTCATTAAACCTGCGAAGTATTCTCCTACATAGGAGTAGGAGGCTGTATATTGCTTTAATTTTACATTTATTAAACCTCCGCAGTTCTTCCGACATAGGAGTAGGAGGCTGTATATTGCTTTAATTCAATTAACCTCATGAGTAGTCTCCGACATAGGAGTGGAGGCTGTATAGTACCTTAATCAGATATTCATTAAACCTCCGCAGTATTCTCCTACAGAGGAGTAGGAGGCTGTATAATGTCTTAACTATACATTTAATGAACCTCCGTAGTATACTCCAACATAGGAGTAGGAGACTGTATATTGCTTTAATTATACATTTATTAAACCTCCGCAGTTCTTCCGACATAGGAGTAGGACGCTGTATAGTGCCTTAATTATATATTCATTAAGACTCCGTAGTTCCTCCGACAAAGGAGTAGGACGCTGTATAGTGCCTTAATTATACATTCATTAATCCTCAATAGTTCCTCCGACAAAGGAGTAGGACGCTGTATAGTGCCTTAATTATACATTCATTAATCCTCCATAGTTCCTCCGACAAAGGAGTAGGATACTTTATATTACAAACCATCCATAAAATACGCGCGTCGTTTTTATTTTTCACAAATATACTTACGAGAATAATGTTTATTAAAAACGATTAGTAACTAATTTTAATTAAGTTTATTGAAATCTGTCATAAAGTACAAAAATTATTTTGCTCGTAATACATGCATTCATTTAATTCCAGAAAAACATGTGTTTCTTGTAGATATATATATATATATATATATAAAGAATTAAAACAGGATGGAATTCAATACATTTTCAGATAAATGTTTTACTTCATTTTTTCTTTATAAATTGGAAGATCCATTTGATATCTTCTATAAAATAAAACTCTTCGCTTATATATATATATATATATATATTTGTATGCATGCATGTATGTATATATATTTATATGTTAACTATAGCTGGCCACACGGTTGGACCGAATGGGCTGAATTTTTTTTTGAGGGAACCCTTCGAGTACCCGTGGGTAACTTTGGCTAAAAAATCGATTTTTTTTGATATTCTTTTTTTAAGATTAGATTTTTAAAAAATTCCACGAGCAACGCCGGACACTTCAGCTAGTATTTTATATATATTTTATGCGTTGGTCGCTCTTCTTCAAATTTTACCCGCTAATGGGCCCAAATTGGTAAAGAGCTTTATAGAGCATTTTTCACTTGCCAGTTTTTCCATATTTTTGCTAGATTTTTCAACAAACATCTGATCTTTATATAGTTTATATTAGATATCAATACCTTATACAATTACGTGTTGAACAGGATCCGTCTAAACCTAAATATAATTTAATATTATCTATCTATCTATCTATAAAGTAGTAATTTATATGTTGATATCTGTCTGTTTGTAAGTCCGATCATATTTCATGAACCCTAGGACTGATTTGTCTGCCTTTTTTGTTGGGAAACTCGGTAGAACCGCGGGAATGCTTTTAAGTTGGTTTTAAGTTTCTAAATTTAGTCAGTTGATCTTAATGAGGAAAACTTAGTTTCTGGGAATCCATCCTGAACTACTTTAATATGATATTAAACCAAGTCACTTAGCTAAGGGGACTGTAGTGTAGACTTAATTTCAAGTGGCTCTCTGTTTATAAAATGATTCACAGATTCACAACGGTACCCTTTAGATCTTGATCAGGGAAACAATGGTAATAATGTTTTGAATTCGGTTAACTTCTATTTACTGAATAAATTCTTGAGTCATCCGTATAAAGAAAACACGATTCAAAATAATCCATGTATTCAGAGTTCAGATTGAAAAAACAGAAAAGTTTAAAGAGTAGCGTTTTATAATTGGACATACAGCTCTTTAAATGAAAGGTCACATTAGATTACGTCTATAAAGCCCGTACCCAGGAGGAAGGGGGGGGCGCAAGGGGTCAGGTACAGCCCCCTTTCTCCTAAAAAGGGGTGCAATGACGAATTTGCACAATTTTTTTAAAATAGGTTGCTTGGTAAATCATCTATTTAAAAATTGAGATATTAGTATTCAAAGTTTTTAAAATTTGTTACTATTCTGCAACCTGTATACTGTATAGTGTCTAATATTCTGCAACCTGTATACTGTATAGTGTCTAATATTCTGCAACCTGTATACTGTATAGTGTCTAATATTTTGCAACCTGTATACTGAATAGTGTCTAATATTCTGCAACCTGTATACTGTATAGTGTCTAATATTCTGCAACCTGAATACTGTATAGTGTCTAATATGCTGTGTCTAAACAATTCCCTGTTCCCTCAGACCAACCAAAATAAACCTTCTTTCAAAAATATTTGTCCTGAGGTAAGATTTTTAGAGTGAACTGGTTTCTTGTTTCTTTCGCAAATGTAATGTAACAAATATGTTTCCAGTATGTATCTAAAATTCAATTTTGCAGAAACATTGCCTCAGTTTTAATATTTTGTCCAGTCAATTCAAAATCAGTGAACGTGAGTAGTAATATCAAAATTATCAACATTTTTGTCTTCCAATATCGTAATATTTTAGTTAAAAACTAAATTATGGAAATTTTCCATAAAAAACATCAAATTCAGGGAAAATCGAATTTTCATTGTAACATTAAGTTCAAGCTTAAATGTTGACAAATTAGAAAATAATCTACAACATGCATACAATTCAAGCTAAAATTACTCGTTTGTATACCAAAATTCTGAAAATTTTCGTTTCACTCGGTGATCATGGGCTCATACTTTAACACCACTCTTTGCACCCCCCCCCCTGGGAGAAAATCCTGGTTACGGGCCTGGGTATTTGGTATTTGATCCGTTTTTCAACATTCAAGGATTTCCGGCTCTAAGATGGCTCTTTGAAATCTAAGAGATTAGACATGTTAAAAGATGTAACATGCTCTACATTCTACGAGTTTACTTTATTATATTACTAGCTTGGGAATTCCCAGCGTTACCTAGTGGTTTTCCCATAAAGTAAACCCACTCAAGTTAGAATTTTTAAACTGCAAGCTAAGAACTTTCCCGTGGTTCTACCGAGTTCTTTAATCAACACTTGAAGCAAATCGGTTCAGGGGTTCCTAAGTTATGATCGGACATCCAAACATTCAAACAGAGATTATATCTGACATAAAACACATATAATTTTTTCATTTTATTGTTGTACAAATTGTTTCGTGTTTTTAACACAACTCGACAGAAAGATAGAATACCACAAGAAAAAATAGGCCTGACGTAAGAAAATCAATCTTTGCCAGAATTGTATCTTATGTCAATGTTTTGAAAATTGAAAAAAACTTTATTTTAAAATTTGTTAAAGTTTCGATTTCGATGTTCTAAAACAGATAAAATGATTACCAACTTTGAATTCTATGGTTTAATTTTTAATATATTCTTGATATATTTACCTTTGTACGGGTTACAATTCTCCTCCACAACTCCATAGCTCTTCCCGTACCTGGAGATACAGGGTGTTCCAAAAAATATGAGAATTAAGAAATGACTTAAAATTCGTCTTTGATTTCCGATAATAAATCAGCTTTTTGCATTCATTGATTGATAGATTGTTGCATTAAAATCTGGAGAAAAAAAATATTATTTTTATTAAGTAGTACCACTTTTTATATTCCACGGATATTTAGAATGGTACATAAATCAAATTTGATTTAAAAGTCATCACTTAAATCTATTACTAATAAATAAAATTTTTTAATGTCAGTGATTTTTCCACCTTGCATAATTCTTTAATTACATCTTCATCTTATCTATCCTTTTATAGATGTTCTCTTTTTTTTGATTGGGGGAAATTATCTTTTTTATCTCCTAATAAAATGACGTCCTATTCCCATGCGCTGAATACCCAAAGAGGAGAAAACCACTTAATTCACCAAAACTTGATATCTTTCTCTTCATTATTTTATTTTTGGGTTTATTCTATTTCTGCCTATTCTTCTATCTTTTTATCGATTTTTTTCACTTCCTTCTTTCCTTTCTTTCTTTATAATCTCAAAAAAATATACTCCGACAGTTACCTCTCTTCATCTCATTTATTCATGTACTAACCTTCCTGCAATGAGATATGGAAAACCTCCCTCGCAGCCTTGAGATAGTGGAGAACAAGATACGATATCCTTAATCAAACTTTGCGATGAAACGTTTTAATCAAACCTTAGAATCAAACCTGGGAATCAAACCTTGGAATCAAACCTTGGAATCAAACCTTGGAATCAAACCTTGGAATAAAGCCTTTGAATCAAACCTTTGAATCAAACTTTGGAATCAAACCTCGGCTTTTAACCTTAGAATCTCGTCTCGTAATCAAACTTTGGAATGCAACTTTATAATCAAACCTTGGATCAAACTTTGGAATGCAAGCTTAGTATTCAAAACCTTGGAATCATTCAACTCAAAATAAAACCTTGAATTTAACCTTTGAATAAAACCTTGAAATAAAACCTTGAAATAAAACCTTGAAATAAAACCTTGAAATAAAACTTTAAAATAAAATCTTGGAAGATTCAACCAATGCAAACTCATCATAAAACCTTGTAATCAAATCTTGATGTCAAACTAGTAGAGATGTCAACGATAGTGTAACGTAACGTAAAATGTACGTTTTTGTACGTTACGTTACATTAATGTGTAACGTTTGTTTATATTCTATATAACGTGAACGTTAAACGTTAACGTTATAGGAGCTCATACCTAACTTTAACGTTAAACGTTAAGGTTAGAGGAATATGCCCCCAACGTTAGCGTTTTGTGGAAATGTAACTTTATTTTTCTAATATCTACAACTTTTTTGACCATAACGTAAAGAAATGTTTTGTTTCCAAAGGAAGCTTGAAAGTCTAACGTTTGAAAAATGAATTGTGAATTGATTGAATATCGTAACGAAAGGATTTATATTTCAAAGTTCAACTTATAAAAAGTGTAACGTTGTAAAACTAAAAAATGCATTACTGTTTATGAAAACGTTTTGAAACGTTTTCCCTTATAGTATAATGAAAAATTCAACGTTGCAGAAATGGGTTATTATTTTAATAATCAGGAAACGAAATTTTTTTTACAGAGTAAAATTTCAATAATGTAACGTATAACATTTAAAAAAATGTAATTCTGTAAATCAAAACGTTTCATAGCTTTTCTCTAAATACTAAATTGATTAGTCTAACGTTAGATATACGTCTGATGAAAATGTTGTTCATAAAACGTTAGACTATGAGGGCTGAGTTTTAATTTCAAAAGCGTAACAATAATTTCAAGTTTAAAGAAAATGAGTTTATGCCAAAAACTCTAATTTTCATTTAATATATCTTTGCAACCCGATGTCGTAGACCATTAATATTGAAATATTCAATGTTTAAACCATCGAGTTAGAAAGATATATGGATTAGTAAATTTGAAAAAAAAAACTTAGTTCCTGTCTAAAGTGTAAACGAGTTTTTTTGTAACATGCTATTTGTGAAATTTCAAATCTTATAAATGTTTCTTGGACATTAAAGGTTTTGATTTGCCATTGTTTGATGAAACCCACTAATACTTTGGAAAAGGAATACGACATTAAGAAATTTTACATATGCATTTTCTGTTATAAAGCAAATGATTTACTAATTGCAAAAAATCATAGATATTAAAAAATTCTGATTTTTAAAAACCGCCCCAACATTTGACTGTCCTTCGTCCTATGCAAAATTTGTTCGCAACTATTACGTTGAAAAAGAGAAGAAGTTAAAGCGTTAAAGCCGTTTTTAAGTTATTTAGGAAAAAAACGGGGGGAGGCTGTAAAACAAACCCCCACCCCCTCCAGCCGTTTTGCCCTCATTTAGAAAATAATTATTTTTCAGAGTTGAATAATGAATATGTTGAAAAGCAGTGATTTATCCTGGAGTACAATCCTAGGATATGGCGTTGGTCATATTTTTAATGATATATGTGCATCAATGTGGTTCACCTATTTACTACTTTTTTTTCAAAAGGTCAGTTAGTTTGGTATTGCAAGCATACTCGAACGGATTCGCGTATTTCTTTTTTAATTGCCATTAAAACTTTTTTTTGTCTTTGCAGCACATTGTTTCCAGCTGTGAACAATAGATGCGTAATCATATGACGCATATTATGTATTTTCGATTTGACATTAAATCTACATAAGTTCACATATACAGGGTTACCCACAAAGGATGAGACTTCAGAGACGACTCTACGGAATATGCACTGTCTGTTTCCTTAAATATATAAATTCCTGCAACTTTGAAACTTCTTTAAAGACTTCAAAGAGGAGGGCCTAATTTAACCCCTGTGATTGTCAGATTTAAAAAGTTTCAGGTCGTCTTTACTGTCTCATCCTTGTGGGAAACCATTTAAATGCATTAACCTAATATAGTAATTTGGACATAATTGGTCTGTACACTGTACACTTTGGCCCGTACACTGCACAGTATAATATTCACTTTACAGTGAGATGAGGGGAGAAAAGCCAACCACAACAATTTTCTCGTCCGAGCCACATTCTTCTCATTTTCTTATCCAAGCCCGAAATTCTTGCGTTTCTCATTTTTTCACAAATTAAACTTTTTTGGGAAATTTTAATATTTAATTTTTACAATGATGTGATCGAATTTTTAAAAATATCTAAAAATATATTTTGAAAATATCTCTTATGGTCGGATTTTAGAAAAAAAAATCATTTAGAGATGGCTAGGACGAGGAAATGGTGATAATGTGGCTCGGCAGAGATATTGTTGTGGTTTGCCTTTCTCCCCTCGTTAGATGGACCGGTACAGTGTTTAGAGGCTTGGCTTTAAATTTAAAAAGTCTAAAAAAATTGTTTATTTACATTAGGATTTTTATCTTGCGTATACAGCTGATCAATGTTTGTACTTCTGAATCATAAATTATTTGAACTTTGACCAAGGAATAATTATTCAAAACAATCATATCAAACGTCAAAATGTTTTAACAAAACTTTTTATTCTTTATTTACTCTTTGCGAACAATGCATTTTTGTTTTCATTTAATTGTTCATGGACACCCTCGCAATTAAATACTCTGCCTACCATAGTTTTAGTAGAAATAAATATTTCCAATTACTGCTATAGCGCCGATATAATGATTTATCTCTAATTGGATAATGAGCTAGATAGAAAGATAGATGTTACCGCCATGTACTATTTCTTTTGGTTCAGAATAGACAACAAACACATAACTGAACCCTGATTGGATCCGGCGCTAACGGACTCGGCATACTAGACTGTGGCAGAGGACAAGGGGGGTGTTCAATTAAATATTCTAGTTTTTTGTCTTTGACACAGAGTACAATCTTCTAATTCTTATATCTTTGCAACTAAATGTTAGTGACCTCAGATATTTCAAATTATGAATTTCTGCTAGACAAAAGTTTAAATATCAAAGTTTTACACTATCAGGTTTCAAAGATATAAGGATTAGAAAATTTGAGTTTGTTACAAGGATTCCAATTGTTTATTTGTTTTTGTTGTTGTATATAATCGAGTTTTTTTAGGTTTTATATTTTCAAACAGTGGATAGTGGAGTTCTGTTACTGGTTGGACAAATAGCAGATGGAATATCTACGACTATTGTTGGAATATTGGCGAGCAAACTATCAAATTTATTCTTTTGCAGGTCACTTGAAAACAAAAATCATTTATTTATTATTTATAAAAAAGACGTATAATATAAGAGCCTAAAAGCGGAGCCCATACAAAACTAAACTTTTCACCACAAAACATATCTTTTCAAAACTTATCATCAAAAAACTTATCATCACAAAACTTATCAAACTACAAAACTTATCTAACAACCAAACTTATCAAAACAAAACTTATCAACTAAAAAACTTATCAAACTACAAAACGTATCAAACTCAAAACTTGTCAATAAAATTCATGAATCTAAATTTTCAATTCATGGAAATGTTCCAACAATTTTTTAAAAATCCGCGAATTTTAAGAGAAAATTCGGTAAACTATCAGTTTCCCAGCCCCTTTCTGGGCAGACATGGTTATGAAGGAGGATAGCTTGGGAGTAGGTGTTCCAGGACACCAAGATAAGAATAAATCTAGATACAAGCGAAGGTCACAGAACAGAACGTAAAAATGTTTTTAAAAACAAATTTTGTAGTTATTTTAATAAGTTTTGTAGTTTGATAAGTTTTGTGATGATAAGTTTTGTTTTAATAAGTTTTGTGGTGTTAAGTTTTGCGGTGATAATTTTAGTGACGATATGTTTTGTATGGGCTCCCTAAAAGCTATGTAGATTCTTAAAAAAACAGATCGTGAAGATATAATGAATAGTATTTAAATAAATATTCAAATCGTTTAATAATTAATTTGCTTACCGTTATCAACAGGGTGTCCCAGGAAACATGACAGCTAGAATACTACTTTAAGGTTGTTTTTGATCGTTGAAATTATTTGCGGGATTTGTTGTTAAACCATAATGACAAACTTTTCCTAGTCCTTCCTGGCTTTTACAAAACGTGCTCTGTCTTTGTTGTGCTTCCGATATTACCGGAGATATTAAGAATTTTGATTAGATTTAAAATTTTTGAAGTTTACCAAAACTAATGAAATACCTCCGGTTATTTTAAAATCCCAAAAAATTGTTTTTCAAGTGAAAGCAAACTTTCGTGCAAGAATGCGCACAAATTTGCTTGCCGAATGGGGGGAGGCAGGCTGCCATATGCCATAACATTTCACCCTTTCATACGTTTTTAAATGATAAATTTAGTGCATTGAAATTGCAATTTTTTTTTAATCCTGACCACATTATCTTAAAGAAATTGAAGAAGTTTATTACAGATCAATAAATTGTGTTTTTAGATTATAAACCGCTTGTCATTTTGCAAAGAACATTTGACATCAAATTTTACGCATTGTGTGGGCACTAAGACAAATTGTTAGGAATAGTCTGTAGAATAAAAAAAGATAAGAAAAATCACAATCTTTACTGCACATTAACTGAACTTTACAAATAATATTATATTTTGCAATTTTCTTGTTAAATAGGGAATATGTTCGGTTATGGACGCCCTTTGAACTTTAAGAATATGTTCTGGTGCATCATTTTTATTGTTCATAATGTTTTCAAAAATAAGCCATTTATGGAGAAAGATTGAACTTACTTTTGGGGAAAATAAGCTAAGCAGTTTACATTAAAAGGAGTCGAGCCGTCAATATTGTAATTTAAAACTTGAATATTAAGTTCTTTATGTATATCATTGTGATGTATGTATGACGTCGCTGGATTTTTGAAAATCACAATTTCAATGCGCTAAATTTATCATTCAAAAACGTTAATAACTGCCGGAATACTCATCTGCTGTGGTATCGATTGTGGCTCATAACTGCTGGAAGACAAAAAACTAATATGTGGCATGGAAGGAAAAACCGTGTGGCTTATGGACGTCTGCCTCCCCCTGTTCGCTTGTCTTGTACTCCACAATTACTTTTACGCGGAATTCCGCATTTTTTAAAAAGGCATTTCAGTATAAGCATGGTGTTGTGATATAGTTCATGGCCAAATTTTCTATGCCAGCTCATTTAAAAATTTTAATGGTTGAGTACTAACAAATGACAAAAAAGGTGTTTTTAAATGAATGATCGACCTTTCGACCGTCTGGTAACCTCCTTTGCATTGCATTAAAATAGCATTCTTTAAAATATGTTTTACACAGTAATAAACAGAAAACTCTGGAATAGGAAGAAGACTTTTAGCCTCAATTGTTATCACTTAAAATAGCCCAAGGAACATGAGGCACTGCACTGCAACTAGTGATATGATAAGTTATTAGTAAAGCTGTTTGCTTTGTAACACCAAAAATGCACTTCAGTATTGTTCCTGTTCCACGGTTTTCTGGTTATCACTTTATTCAAGACATGTCAATGTGATAATGTCAAAAATGAGAGTTCTAGACCCCCCCCCCCCTACCCCATGTTTATAACACATTTTTACGTCAGAAAATATGGCGGGAGAAAATCTTGGCATCTGATTGGCTCTGCTTGTGTTCTGGTCAGCTTTCCATTCATTTTCTTGCCTTGCATAGGATGCGAGTAAGTACAGGGGGAGCCAATACATTGTGAAACATGAAGACGACATTAACAAGTAATTTCATATATTTGACAGTTTTACTACAGTCAGTCAATTTTATATGTAATTCAGTTTTATCAGTATGCTTGAAATCAATTTTAGTCATAAAGTTTTTAAATTGTTTGGATTGGACGTTTTTATTATTTGAGTCTCATAGTCGTCTTCCTCTTCCACAATTTTTCTAAGCTCCCCCTCAAGGTGATTGAGCTGTTAATATACTTGCACAATGTACACTAAACAATAAACAGTGATAACCAGAAAACTCTGAAATACTTTTAAAAGTCCAATGAGCATGGGGGGAACATCATGTGCAGTGTAAACAGGCTCATTTCTTTAGATTAATGCTTTAACTAAATAAGTGTCAACTTAAACTATTTGATTTCTAGACACCAATTCAATCAATCACTAATAAATCACTAATAATAATGGGTCTGTTTAAACTCCAAAAATTTTCTGTCTCATGCTCAATTTTATAACTTAATTCCTATTATAGAGTTTTTAAACTGTCCTCAATGTGCATTTTGCACTTCTATATATAAATTTGGCTTGTCTGTCTGTTTGTTTGTATCCAATAAACGTCAAAACGGCTGAACCGATCGGGCCCAAATTTTTTGTGGGACATCACGTGACCACAGGGAAGGTTTATGAATGATCGAAATTTCAAATATTTGTCTCCATCAAAATTCGATCTTCATTAAATTTTTTAAAATTTTGAAAATCCACGAAATTTTTTGTGAAAATCCGCGAATTATTTTTGTTTTGTTTTACGATGTACAGAAAGAGAACATGTTCACAATTAATTTAGAAGATGGGCGCGAAGCGCCCTCTAAGGCTAGTTACAATATACTTCTTACACTGTATACTGTACACTGTGTATTTCAAACTGTACACTGTACATTTCAAACTGTACACTGTACATTTCAAACTGTACACTGTACATTTCAAACTGTACATTGCACATTTCAAACTTTACACTGTAAATTTCAAACTGTACACTGTAAATTTCAAACTGTACACTGTAAATTTCAAACTGTACACTGTACATTTCAAACTGTACACTGTACATTTTCAATATGTACATGTACATTTCACTATAAAGGGTACAATTTAAATTGTACCAAGTAAAGTGTACATTGTACATTTGCAATTGGTACACTGTAAATTTCAAACTGTACACTGTACATTTCAAACTATACACAGTACATTTCAAACTGTACACTGTACATTTCAAACTGTACACAGTACATTTCAAACTGTACACTGTACATTTCAAACTGTACACAGTACATTTCAAACTGTACACTGTACATTTCAAACTGTACACTGTACACTTTACTTGGTACAATTTAAATTGTACCCTCTATAGTGAATTTACTGTAAGCTACTTATTGTTAAGTTTTGCTGAGTTACAGAAAAAAAATGGAATTTCAGCAGAAAAAAATTTTGAATAAATTTATTTCAAAGATGGTCCTTGGTCTGGATCATCGTTTAACCCTATCACGTTTTTTTCTAAATAACGGCTGACATTAGAACACTAAAACTATAACTTCAGTTTTTCAACTTCATAGTTCTGAAAAAAATGTCTAACAATCTTTTTTATGCATAGACATTTTAAACAAGCATTGTCCAATAGGGATAGGATTTATGGAGTTTACAGAATTCAATCCCACAACTTAACAATAAACATTTTAAGTGTAAACATTGTAAAATGTATAAACTTGTTTTATTGTTCACTGTTTCATTATTTAAAGTTTTATTATTTAAATATTTACTACTAGAGAGTCAAGGCGCTTCGCGCCCATCTTCTATATAAATTGTGAACTTGTTCTTTTTGTTTACATTTTAAAACAAAGAAGAAANAATTTAATGACGATCGAATTTTGATAGAGACAAATATTTGAAATTTTGATGATTCTTAAACCTTCCCTGGGCTCCCTAGATGTCCCACAAAAAATGTGGGACCGATCGGTTCAGCCGTTTTGACGTTTATTGGATAAAAACTAACAGACAAACAGACAGACAAGCCAAATTTTTATGTAGATAGATTATAATATGTATTAATGTTTATGCGAGAATTCGATAAGTTTGCAAGATACTTCAGCGAATTGTTTAATCTATGGTTAAATACTCAAAATATAACGGCAAAGAAATTCAGTTTTTGCCACGAACTCAAATTTCTAAGTAATGCTGTAAACCCTAGATATTTAAAAAATACATCATTTGATCATACAGAATTTAAAAGTTAGAAATATCTAAGATCTACAACATTCAATAACAAAGATAAAGGGATATGAAAATCAGAGTTTGTGGCAAAGTCTCTATTCCTGAAAAAAAACATAAAAATTTCTGATTCATTGCTTCAAATAATTTGCTGAAAAATTGGAACTAATTGAAATTAGAAATAAACCTAAATATGATGATTTTGTTGGTTGTTTTAATTATAAGATAATGTAAAGGAAACTAATGCTGACGTCAGATTGTTTAATTTATTACATTGTTTGTTTTCTTTGAATTTTCCTTCAAACAAAGTTCTTGAAGATAAATATAAGGCATGATATCTTCCATGAAATGGAACCTGGTGATTTGTCATAATATTTCCACTAAGATGGGACCAACAACCAAACAGACAAAGAGGGGAAATTCAAATAATTTTAAAATCCTGGTCATACATGAAAAAATGAAGTACTAGCTTTAAAAGTTCAAACTACTGTCATAACCATTTTCTAGAACCGCCCTACGAGGAACCCAGATGTTCTACTATAGTTGTTTTATCATCCTGTTCCAGTTTGGCTGGGCGTGTGTTCAAATATCTCATTTAGCATTGGTCACTCAACTTTCAGGTAGGCACGACGACTACGGTCAATTTTAATTCGACCTGGACCGACTCCTTGTACCGACGCAGCTATTGTGATGCGCGTATAGCATGTTCTGGACCAACCATGCCAAAGTCGTCCTGGTTTCAACTTTGATGGCGCGGCCAGACTTTTTTGCAGTACCCGGCCTATCATAGGCCTATTTGGCATACCCGGCCCTCTTGCTTAGTTTAGTGTGTAGGAGAATATCACAATATTACTTTCTCAAGAAAGAGAGGTTCATTTCAAGGTATGTAGACAATGTACAGTCTACATTCCTTGGTTCATTTGGTGAACCCCCGTTTTAGCCGACTCTAGTCTGCATATGTACTGTACAGCTTGCCCTGGATAGCTTAAAGTCTGTCTGGTGCGTTAAATGATATTACCTATCTATAACAAAATTACGCAATTAAATTTAAACATTATGTAATCTAAAGATAATATTACATAGTTCAAACTTAAATTTTACCTTATTTAAACGAAATTATTACATAAATTGAACGTAATTATTATATGTAATATAAACATAACAATATCAAATCAAAACATAATATTACAATAATAACCTAACATACATAGTAAATAATTCAAATTTAAATATTTCATAATGCAAATATAAATATTATGTAATTTTAACGCAGAACAGGGGTGGAATAACCCAATTATGAAAAAATTACCAAATAAAAATGGAGCTATAGCAAGCCCACACATGATCGATTGAGAATTCTTTATGAAAACTGTAAAACCATTTTTATTCAAGATAAAGGAGAGACGAGAACATTGTTGACCTCCCTCCGATATCTTGGAACTGTGGTTGCTAATGTACTTGTCTACGCTGTAACCTGGCTATTTTTTGGTCTTGAAGGAGGAAACAATGACATATCATCCAAGGACTCAGAAAAATTCAGGTGAAACTTCAGAAAAAAAATAATTCCTCGTTCAATGTCAATGGATTCTCATTGTTTATTTTCTTTAACAAATAAGAAATGAACATATTAGCCATTTTCCTGATCCCTTGATTTCAATATCTACTGTGGGCACATTTAATTTTAGGATAAATACAAATTATACTTTTCCATATCTTCATTTTAGCCATACCCATAGATAAATAAATAAACATAGATAGCTTATGTACGCAAAATCACCAAGTCATACCTCAAAGTTCTCTTCAACCCCAGATCATTGATCTCGATATCCACAATCCAAGAGTTCCAATCTTAGATCACAGCTAGTGCTTCATAGGATAGGTTTAACTGTATTGATAATTTCAATTGGTTGAACATAGTACATAGTGATAGGATTTAACTTGACAAATATTAATATCTTATAGAATTGGAATAGTTTTCAACATGAAAGGAAAAGACAACATTTATTGATCTTAGCATCATTCAATCTTCTTATAAGCAGAATTTATTTTTCATCTTTCCTAAAGTTATATTTGTATTAAGCTGGGACTTTTTTGCTGGATATATCGTTAATCCTGATCGTTTGACCTCAATATCCACAGTGGACACTTTTGAATTTTATGCAGAATATGCATGAACTCTTGATTTTGAATTTCTGCAATTTCTCAGTTCTCTCATTGGTTGAATGCAAAATTATCTTGCTTCTGATTGGCTGTTGATTTTCCATAGAAGACACTCTTCACGCGTCGGGATTTCGACTAAAAAATAAAATAATCAGTAAATTTAGAAAAGATTAAGATCGAACATTGCATCATAAATCGCTATTTAATCAAAAGTAAAATATTAATGATTTTTTATTGTTAAACATATTATTATCATTTCTATCATTCTGTTGATTTATTCTGTTGATTCTACCACTTTGATAGGTATTTCTAAAACCAAATCCAGCCAATGAAAAGTGACCTAGCTTTTTATGTTTGTACTTCTATCAGAGTTTTAGATTGGTTGACTTATCTACACTAATTTTTGACAGGTTTTTAACACAAGGATGTATATTTTTAACTGTATAAATTGTTTAAAATTCTAAATATTTGTTTACTTTGTTTAGAAATGTTATGTTGGTTGGAGTAGGAGTGGGATGTGTTACCACTGCTCTCTTTCATATTTTAGTTAGGTTTGTGGCATTTAAAAAAATGTTATCTTTTTTTGGGGTCTAGTAAGGAATAAACCGTAGTTGTGTTAATAATGGCGACTTCTGTATTTATTGAATTTTAAACCCCAACTCCGTTCACTGGATAGAAGTTTATAAATATCGATAACGAAACGATCAACCGTTAACAATAACGGCCGACATTTAATAAATATATCGTTAAAAATCGAGATTATTCTAAAATTTCTCATACCTTATGCCGAATTTAGACCCTGAGAGAAGACAATCATTTATTACATTTCTTTTCAGGATTCAAATGTTGTATTTTCAAAAATGGCAAATTTTTGCTTTGAGAAGTTGGAAATTATTGTATCAAAATTTTGTAATTTCAAAAATTATCGCTATTTTTCTAATAATTTTGTTCTTTTTAGGGAACCAGACACAAGAAGTTTTCAACAAGAGGTAATTTGCATTTTCTCTGTTCTGTAGAATTGCTATCTACTTATCTATCTATCAATTTAAACTAATGAAAAAAAATAAATTTAAGATTATTCTTTTTCAGGCTCTAGGCTCCAATCTAAGTAGTTCTAGGAAAAGCTATCTTCAATGGCTTCTAAATCCAAAATTTTATCTGGTAACAACTAAATCCGCCACTAATTTATATTAAATATAGTTTAAACAATAAATATGTAACTTTCCTTATCCTTTCCTTTTCCTTTTATTTATATTTTTATATTTTTTTTAGAATTGGGGGGAAATATTCCCACAACCTCTTTTTTTAGAGGTTTTTAAGTATTTTCTCCTGAAACACTTTTTTTTGTATGTTTTTGTTATTTTTCATAAATAAATATTTTTTACTTTTTTTAAAATCTATAACTCATCATTTAGATAAAGGGACATATCTATTATACTTTTAAGTGACATCTTTGTTGGAAAGTGTCATTAGCAATTTATAACCCATCTATCTAATTATAAACAATAGGTTTCATAAAATGATACGAATATTATTTATTAAATTGTATTTTTCAAAAAGAAATAGGGCTTTGCCCCCTCCCCCTCCCCTGTTTACTCTGTGCACCACCTTCTTCTTTGAACAAATTTAGTTACGAAAAGTCTCTTGAATATAAAAATGTCTATCATAAAGGGACTGTAAATGAAATTTCAAGTGACCCTTAAATGCAAAAATGGCAATGCCCGAATCACAACGGTACTATTTACATCTTTGTCTGATCAAATATGAATTAAATATGATTTAGATATTATTGTTTATTATTTTTGAAACTTCTAATTGTGGTTTAATTATCAGATTTTAACACATTTTAAATCTCAAAAAATGACAATATCTTATACTTTTATTATTTTCCGATGAAGGTGTCAAGGGCAAATTTTCAAGTTTGCATGAAGGGTCACTTGAGTATATATATATGCTTACAGTTCCCTTTTAGATGAACGTTTTCTATTTAAATTTTCTTATATTATCAGGTTGGTGTCGTTTACACAGCTTCAAGATTATTTGTTAATCTGTCCCAGTCCTATATACCTCTTTATCTTCAGGTAGTTTACAGGCTAGCCCAATAAACGTGTAAGTATCGCCCTTTTTGGCAGTTGTCAATATGATATCTGCCTAATCCAATTGAAGCTTAGTAATTTCGCAGATTTTACGCAATTTTGACCAGTTACACAGGATCAGTCGGAAATTTTGTTAAACGTTATTTTGAATTGATTATTACGAGCTATTTTGTTGAGATATGAAACTAACATTTTGGTTGCAAAATATTATTTACATAATTAAGTAGCTAGTATATTGGTTTTTGTTATACTAGACTGCCAAGTGATGAATAGCATCAGTTAAAAACAAAGAGAATAGAATATATATTAGAGGGGAATTTACTAGAAAAAAGTGTAAAACGGCCATTTTGTCGTACTGTTTCCATACTGCAGGTGTACTTCACATATTTATGCTATATAACCTTTTGGGCCCTGGAATATCATAAAGGGGGGGTAAGAGGGCGGTGCCCTATTCTAAACCCCTTTGTACAGGTATCAAAGGGGGGGGTAGTGTTCGAACTAAAAAAAATAGTACGACTACACTCGACTATTAGGTCATCGGGCTGGTTTCTGTTTTTTACTTGTTAAAAATTTGTATGTTTAAATATTGTTTTATTTTATAATAAAGCAGGTTTGTTTGTTTGTAAGTAACAAAACGGAACCAAAAACTATCGTTTTTCTTCGTTTTAAAAAATGTTTCTAATGTGTAGATTATTCTCCGAGGAGTTGAGTTGGTGTCTAGGAGGTGTAGTTGGAGCCTGTGCTGCAGTTTGGTTGTATCTTGATGTTGGAGGATTTTTTCTTAAATATGGAATATTTATTGTGTCAATCATATACGGGGCAGCTAATTCTCTTCTACTTATCACAAGGTACACTGCAAATCTACGAAAGGATAGGCTAAATTTAACAAAATTACTGGTAGGATATTGCTCCCTATAGCTTTAACTTTACGCACAAGCATGGAAGAGTAAGTTTAAAGGTAACATTATAGTAATAAAATACAATTTTCTTCCCCTCAATTCTACCGAATTCCCAGTAAAAATTTGAGGCAAATCGGTTCAGGATTTTCTGAGATTTTATCAGACATACAAACAGACAAACAAAAGAAATTACTACTTTTGTATGCAGATACGTTAAATTTCTTAACAATACAAAACCAGGTTTTTAAAATATTTATTTTAACTAAATTAATAAAATTTATTTTAGTTTGGCCCTGACTGCTAATCTGATTGGATCCAATACTGACTTTGCATCGTTCATTTATGGACTTATGTCACTAATGGATAAGGGAATAGACCAATATGAATTCACCACTTTTTGATTTTTTTTACAGAGAGTCCTATAAAAAGAAGTTAAATAGGAAAAAGTCAAACATTCTCATATGTGTATTTTATTTTGTCAAAAAGTAAATAGTTTACTACAGTCGTAGTCGTATATATCAAAACAATAAAGACGACTTTCAATTTCGATTTCTCCCAAAACCTCTTGATTACACAAAAACATGGAAACAAAGAGAAGCAGTCAATTAACAGCTTATCTTTGTTAACTTGTAAACTTGTAATTTGAAAAAAGCTTGTTAGAAATCAAAACCTAAATAGACAAGAAAATGATATTCCAGGGTCCAAAAGGTTATACAGCATAAATTTGTGAAGTACACCTGCAGTATAGAAACAGTACAACAAAATGGCCGTTTTACACTTTTTTCTAGTAAATTCCACTCTAATATATATTCTAGTCTCTTTGGTCTCATTGTATCATAACAAAATCTAAAAAAAAACAAAGTTTAATTTTCGCAGAAATAACCTTTTAAAAATAAACGTTTTATCAGGAATCGTCCAGAAACTGAACTTTTCAAATTTGACATTAGACAAATGTTGAATTCTTATTTTCTAATTTTGAAGGTTGCCAATGGAATCTCTGTGCTGGTTATACAAAATGAAGTCAGCTGTCTGAAAGTAAAAAAAAAGCATTTTTTATTTATTTATTTTTTATGTTATTTTAGTAAAAAAAGGATCTTAGGAGTTTTTCCAATACTTTGTAAGAATTAAAAGCATTCATTAGAAGGAATTTATCATATTACAGCATACGTCCAAACATTCTTCTATATATTAATTTTTTATGTTATTTTAGTAAAAAAAGGATCTTAGGAGTTTTTCCAATACTTTGTAAGAATTAAAAGCATTCATTAGAAGGAATTAATCATATTACAGCATACGTCCAAACATTCTTCTATCATAAGTCCATGGTAACTAGAATACTGTGAAATGATTTTCGTCTTTTTTATTTCTTTGAATTAAGAAATGTCTGATTAAATATTTGACATTTTTTATCATGTAAAATAATACCAAAAAAAGACCCCTGTGATTTATGAGCACTATATTGTAAAGTAAACTACACTGTTGAAAGCTCAATTTTCTATTAAATTTTAACCACCAAGGCATTCTTTTGTAGATTTTAGTAAAGTGCATTATTAATTCCTTAATTGTATGCAAAACCAATGTTGTTAAAAAATTGATTTCTATGCAATTGCCGATGCACTTATTAAGTAAAATAAGTCTGAGTAGTGACGAGTGAGTACACTGCAACAATTGATGTATTTCACGTGCATTGGACCCGTTAAAACAATAAGAGTTTTCTTTCGATTCTCTTTATCTTTGTGGTGCTTTGAGATCTTTAATACACTGTTTTTCAGCTTTACAACTCTGAGATTGGAGATATGGGAACCACAGCAGGTTTACCCATGAACATCACCACTATGACTACACCTTCCCCGAATCTAGATATTACTGGGTAAGCCAAGTATTTACTCTGTCTGCACACTCAACTCATGTGTATTTAAATCTGAGCTGATCCGACCTTTATGGTCCTAGTTTGTACTGTCCCGCCCACTACACATACGGCAGGGTTTAATATAGTTGGCTTAGCTCTGTAAGAAGGGCTAGCTGGTGTAACTATGTTGACGCGGTCTGACTTTAGACTGCATGCTGATTTAATTTACTCTCACTAAAGCGCGTAATTTTGCATGGCAATTTTCAACATTTTTGCCACATTTCTAAGAGTGCTTTAGCACGCTTTTAACAACTTTGTGTTGATACAGGAACTGTGATAAAGAAAATTTTATTCGGCCAATATTGAGAAGGTGCACCTGCATATTTAATATGAAAAAATACTTTTTATTGATCTTTATCTTATATAGAAAAATATGCATTTATCTCATATCTAATTTTAGATATATCAATATTATTTTTTGCTTGGATATTCTAATTTTAAATTTTCAGGCCTGGGTGTGATCAACCATATAATTTAGAAGCAACATGCTTTAAATTTTTCAGAACTGTACTGTTTACTGTAACAGGTAAAAATAAAACAAGTAAATATAAACATTTCAATCCTCATAAAAACGCCAATACTTTTTTTTAACTTACAAGACCCTAACGATAGGGATGAGACGTTTTTACTGTTCTGAAAAACAAAACTTGTTTTTTAAAGTTTAAAGATAAAGGGTTGTTAGGGGAAAGTTTTAGAACACTATAAACCTAGTTAATGGGGTAGGTCAATTAGGCTTTTGATAATCTGGATACAGTAAAAAGTCTGCCCTCGCCATCAAAGTTTAAACCGAACCGAGACACGGTTACAAACAAAGATAGTGTCGGACTGGTAGAAATTTAGTAGAGCTTTCTGAGAAGGCAGTGTGGGATAGGAATAATTCTTAAGTGACCCGGTCTAGACTTTTAAAGCCACCCTCAAAACCTTTGTCAAGGGTAAACTTTTGGTCTCTCATTGAAAACAAGGCATTCGGTTTTTGAAACACTTTAAAATTTATAACAGAAAGTATATACGAAAAAAGTCTACTTTAGTAATTAAAATTGAATTTAAATCTAAGGTTTCAACGATCAATGTAAGGCATCATTGTAAAAATGTCCGTAGATTGATCTAAATTTTCCATGAAAAAATAATCATAAATGATTTAATGTTTCTTAAATATTTCTATATATTGATATTTACTTGCATGCAATATTTTAGATACTAAAAATAAACTTAAATCTATCGGATATTAAATTTTTCCTCTAAAATAATCATAAAAGCTTTCTTGAATCTCTAATTTTATCACGAGCTTTCATGGAACTTTCTGATACAGGTTTTATGATAAAACTGACCTTTTTGTGTTTTATTATTTTTGAAAGCGTTTTTTTGCGATTTCTCAAAAATTTCAAGCTTTTTTGTTGAGTTTTTTGAACATCTATTTGATAATAAACAAAATTTAATAGACAAAGACGGTGATGTAATTTGTATCACCAACTTTTTAATGAAATAGTTTTGTCGGGAAATTAATCTCGATTAGTACAGAGAATTGAAAATGAAACTGATTGCTTAATTTGTAATATTTGTTAGTTAATTACGAAGAATTTTCATGAAATTGCAGTTAAATTATGTATTTGCAGTTGTAAAGTTCATAAAATAAAAATATACTACTTTATCATTTTGAATCTTTTATTAACCCAACATTTGGATAATGAAAGGATATTCATACAAAATTCTTAATTTATCTTTTTTTTAATAATTTCTAATTACGAAGAATTTAAATGAAATTGTTGTATAATTTTGTATACTTGCAGTAGTACCATAAATAATATATAATAACACACGATAATTAATTGTTTCAAAACAAAAGCTAAATTTGATCCTTTGCTTTGTTTAGGTGGTTCAGCAGTTGTGGGATCAATCTTTTGTTTACTAATATTTTTCGTTTATAGAAATAGAAAAGTGAAAAGTATTATAAATGGTATTTAGTATAAACCTGAGAAATTAAAAAAAAATGGATTTGACACAAAATATTTCAAATATTTGATTCAATATTGACAACTTAGTATATTGTAGTGTAACCATAGATAAATAGATGAGTGTAACATTAAGATAGAAAGATATTTAAAATGTATAAAAGAGAAAAAAAAAACAAAAAAAAAGTTTAATTATTCAAATAGTGATAAAATAGACAGTTTGCTGGGAGAAGGACCAAAACTTTGACTCATGGTGAGTTATTGAAATTAGTCCGATTTTGAAGTATTGGCATTGGCTTTGAAGGGCCCATGCAGCCACACATACTTTTTTACAGCCTTGGATATGAAAAAATGCATCTTCTAAAATGAATTTGGCAAAATACTGCTTGTTATCATGTCTGAATCTGAATGTTTTATATCATGGACTAAAATATCCAAGACGATGTATGTCAAATCTATTATATATTTTTTTCTTTGCTTGATTATTTAATACCTGTACCTGTTGTCAGATAGATTATTTCTGTGAATAAATGTATTACATATTATCTATTTATATAAAGTTTCAATCTATGTTTGTTTGTGTGTTCGATCAGAACTCCGACTTTTTTGACTGATTTTCCACAGGGATATGTTCTGAGCTTGGAATGCTCTTAAAAAGATTTTTTTCCAGGCAAAGCTTGGTTCCCCAATTAGTGCTGAATAAATAAATGAAATGAAGAAATTTATGATTCCTTTCTTCCACAAAAAGAACAGCAAATATTTTAAGATTTTTGCGAAAATTTTATACTTTTATAATTTCAAAGATGTATACATATCATCTTGAATGCATACGGAGCCAAAGTTTGAGAAACAATACACAAGACAAGGTTTTTAACTAGTTTTAATGATGTAAGGTAATTTCCAAATTTTGACCCGTCACACAAGACATGGTCTTTAATTAGTTTAAATGATGTTAGGTAATTTTCCAAATTTTGAACCGTCACACAAGACAAGATTTATAACTAGTTTTAATGATGTTAGGTATTTTCACAAATTTCAAACCGTCACACAAGACAGATTTTTAGCTAGTTGTAAGCTATTTTCACAAATCTTGAAACGTCAAACAGACAAGATTTTTAACTAGTTTTAATTTCGGAAAAAATAATCCTTTTTGAAAACGACCCACTTGTTTTGAACTTTTAGAAAACGAATAACAATCTTTTTTGAAAACGATTTGCAACCGTTTTTATACGATTGTTTTTTTTAAATTATCGCTTTTGAAAAAACTATCGTTTTTGAAAATTTTTTTATTGACAATCATGTTAACGATCGTTAAGGAAAGACAAATTTTATATAAACTGCCTTTTTGGAAAAACGATAGTTATATTCCCAAAGGAATTTTTCCAAGCGGAAACTATTTTTTTAACTGTGCACTTTCTCAAGCAGCAACTTTCCATGTCTTTCCTAGCTTCAACGCTTGTATTTAATCTAATGGATTTAATCTAGTTAAAGATTTCGACGCGAATAAATAGATGAATGTTTTTCTATTTTCAACAATTTATTGGATAATTTCTTACAAAGGGCAAATTGAAAAGCCTATAGAATATAAATTGAGTTTCTAGGCAATAAATAGACTTAATACATTCAAATATTAACTTATTCATATATATATATATATAAAGATGCATTATGCATACAATATATGTATTATATTTGTTATACAGTATAATTATTTAGATATAACAATTTAAACACTATTTTACATAAAGAACAGAGCAACAAATTATGTGGTATTATATGTGTCACGTAACCTTCATTTTGCGTATTGTCCCGTTATGTAGTCTGTATTTGACCTGAACAGCTTTCTCTAGCTAACTAAAAGTCGGCCTGGTACTTGAAATGAACTAGAGTTAAACAGTGATGAATTACCTAAAGGCGGCCAAATCAAAGAATATAATTTTTAAACCAAACCATAAAATTTTAAATCGAAATGCAACATAGATAAAACGTTAACTTTTACTTTGTCTGAACTATTACATAAAATTGGCCAACTCAAGCAATTTCTTATTTACGAAATGTCCCAACACCTAGAGTGCAAGAAATAAATGGATGACTTTTTGCATAAAGATTGTTCAAAAATAAAACCTTAAATTCTATATTCTTATATTAAAATATCTTTTATAAGTAAAGTATTGGATAGAATTGAAACTAACATATAAGTCTAAAAAAATACATCACAAGTATTTTCAGTGATAATATAACCTAATTATTTACTTCCTTTCATTCATAATAATTTTTTCTCTAAGATATTGATAAAATTATTGATTAAAAAACTGATTGAATCTATTCATACTTTATTTACTCAATTTTACATATGTTTACAAGATAATAAATAACTATTCAAGCCTCCCCCATAGCGCCTATACGTCCAATATATACATCAAACCATACAGGCTTAATTAATTTGCCCCGTCCTCAAAGGTTCAAAAGTAGAAGTTGTGCCAGGTGTAATGCTTACTTGTACCAGTTCTTCTAGTTAGGGTTTCCACGAAACAGTCAATTCTCTTGCACAACAGGTGCATTCATTCAAAATAACTAATTTTTTTGGACGAAATTTCGCATTAATACGAAATTTAAGTCAGAATTTTTTCATGATATTCGCATGAACATAGGTCATTTATGCAATATTATAATAAGTGGCAGAACTGATAGTGAAAATATCTAAAAATACCAGAAATTCATAAATCGCTAAATAACAGGGAGGGGGCAAGCCTTCTTAAGGGAGGGGCATGCCGCATGCCCCCTTAATCAGGCTAGGGTGGCCATGCCCCCCCTAGTTGCGCGCTTGACCAGACTGATCTGATGTTTAGTGAATGTGATTATGATTGATTAATTCGCGAGTAACTTAGTTACTAGCTAATTTTATTTAACAATTTTTATATTTAAGGTTAGGTTAGGACACTTTCTGGGCCAAGCCCTGCGGCTAGGACAGGCTAGAGGCCACCAGGTCCTATCAATTTATTACATGGCCAAAATTTAAACTACTTTTAACCAAAAAATATTTATTGTGTACTATTTGAGGGTTAGGTTAGGTTAGGGCAATTTCAATGCGCTGTGGCCAGGACAGCCTTCAATTTCAACAATTTTCAACAAAATGGGTGTATATTTAGGGTTAGGTTAGAATAAGACATTCTGGGCTGAGCGCTGCTTGGGACATCTGCTATCTTATGTATTTGTCTTTATTCGCTATCGGTGAAAAAAGTAGATATTGTAAAGCTTAAATCCCCTTCTAATTTTTCCTGTTCAAAGTTTTCTTCTTCTTTCTTGTTTATCTTGCTTTAAGCTGCAAGCACCCATCTCTACTGTCAAGATATTTCCCTTCCACTATTTTCTGTTCAATTAATTTTTTCTTCTTGCTTCTTATTTCTTGTTTTTACACTTTAAGGCCTTTCCAAATAGTTCTTTTAACATCGAGTTGTGGAGCAGGTATAGGAGAGAGATAAGGATGTTTGTAGGAAGAAGGGTATAGGGGATTTCTCCCTGTTTTCCTTCATTTTATACTGTTTCCCAGTTAGGGAGGGGAATTTAGGAATTTACCCATAACTGCACCCATATGATTAAATATGCTTTGCAGAGACGGGTACTCCATTTGTAATTTAAATATTTAGAATAGGTTATTGTATATGCAATAAATGTACATAGGACAAATTTTTCTTGTTCAAATGAAGTACCCGTCTGCAAAGCATGTAATCATATGGTAGGGCGAACTGCGTCAATTATATCTTCCTTCTATTCTAGGAAAACTTCATACTGCAAAGATTTTCTTAAATTGCTAAATTTCTTGGAAAATTTCTTAAATTTAAACATTTTAAATGGTGGAATGCATTTGCTTCTTTTTGTAAATTTGAAAATAAACTTGGCTTTAAATATATATTTATTTATTAAAAGGGAATGTAGGCATAATTTCAAGCGACTTTTAATTAAATCCTCTTTAAAAATTGATAATTTTCAATTGTGGTTTCTCTGTTAGAGTGACTTGCGGATTTCTTGATACAGAAACAATTGGCTGGGAAATTGTGTGAATTCAACTTTTAACTTGAAAATAACAATCTTCCACATTATTGATCAGATCAAGGTCACTTGAATTTACTTGTGCAGTCCCTTTAAAAGCCTTTTTTGATGAATATTTTTTTAACATAATTTATAAAGAAAGACGACATTTCAGGATGATATCTTTTAAGCGTTTTCCCCAAAAAATTTAAATTTTAAACTCAATGCGAATGTTCAGACGAAATTAAATTGTTCATAAAATTTAAAAAAAGTTTAAATTTTGAATTATCTAGCTACCTCAACTGTTTTGTGAGATATCTACCTGCCTCAACTGCTTCACGTGCGTAGCTCGCTTAGGCTTTAGCTAAAATTTCAACATGGCCGCCGCAATCGTTTCGTGCTAGTTGCGTGGCTTCAAATACAGTAGAATTTAAGCAACATTACGATTTTTGTTCAAGTCTAGAATTTAATAGTTAAAAGTTGTATCAAGTAAGTATTTTGTAAAGTTAACATTTTTCAGTCAGACGCCAAATTGTTATATTTTAGTCGATATTTACGTTCACAAACTTACTGTTTCCAGTTTCTGGTCTTAATAGTGGACTACTGGTAACTTGAGGGTGGTCTGGTATATATCTTGTGGACTAAAAATGTCTGGTACATCTGGACTAAGCTCTCACGCTGGGATTGTGGACTTATCAAACTTATGGTACATAGGGGACTCAACGTGGACTCCACGGCACTTAGGGGACTTAATGTGGACTCACTCGGTCGCTGAGTGGGGTTAAGGTCTGGTCTGGTGGATAAGTTATCGGTTAAATGTGGACTTGTGAAGTCTGGTCTTGAAGTGGAACGTCTGGTCTTACAGTGGACCGTCTGGTCTTATAGTGGACCTAGAGTATTGTTAACTTGGACTCGTGGACTTCTTTGTTCCGAGGACTTCTTTTAGGGTCTAGCTAGGGCTATCCCAAGGTATTTCAAAACATCTTATCTTATATTTATCGGAACACTAGCGATTATAGAGATATTAAATCTTAATGAATGACTAAAAACGAAATATACAAAGGGGGGGAGGGGCTCAGGGCTAATACATGGTATAACTGTGTACATGACAGTTATTCTGAGCCAAGTCTGGGTACTTATATGTGTAACTTTGACTCAAGTCATGGTCTAAACATATATATTAAAAGTTCAAAGTATTAACTGTGGAATCGAAGGTTTACTTTCACATCATCAGATCTTTGTCTGGTGGTGTAATCTGGAAATATCTCCAAATTTGTGAAATCTTTAATCATTGCTTAAACGATATTGTATGTTTGCAGGTAGCCTAGTCAGGATGTCCGACTACAAAGTATATATTGGAAACCTGCCTGAAGATATCAGGGATCGTGATATTGAGAAGCTCTTCAGGGGTTACGGCTACTACTTTTTTTTAGAGGTTTTTAAATGTTTCCTCCTGAAAAACCAATGGTTTTGTTTAGTTTTTGTTATATTTTAAATTCTTAACTAATATCCACAAATCTTCTAAATGTTATTCTCTAACCCCTCCATCCCCTCTCCTCTGTATTGTCGAAACTTCGAAAGGAGGGAAAATTAATTGTTAAAATGTTACCTTCTCTCACGGTTTTGAATTTTTTTATCTTAAAATCCATAATGACGCAATATTTTCCTCAAAGCTTGGAAATGCTATTCACCAACCCCTCTCTCCCCCCTGTATTCTTTTTATATATGTATTTATATATACAGGGTGAGTCAAAAAAAAAGTGATTTGCGGCACCTGTTGAATAATTGTACATCTCTTGTGCAACTCTCCTGCATGGTGTTTTTCAATATTTTTAAAAAAAATTTGCATTATTTTGGTACGCCAATGGCCCAAAAAGAAATCTGCTAACCTTTTTCTCTAATAATCAAAAGTTCAGAAAAGCAAAAATGTGTTAAATAATTATTTCTATCGACATCTAACATTTTGTAAAGATTGAATCAAAGAAGCACAGAAAATTCGCAAAATTGTGATAAGAAAATTCGCAATTTTTAGTTCTGGTCTAATTTTTAATGAAAGTTATTTAAATTCTCTAGTTCCTTTCTTTCCTAATTACAATTTTGCAAATTTTCTGAGATTCTGTGATTCATTCTTTTTAAAATTTTAAATTCCGATAGAAACAATTTATTTACACATTTTTGTTTTTCTGAACTTTTGATTTTGAAAGAAAAAAGGGTTCTAGGATGTTTTTTTGGGCCATTGAAGAACCAAAAAAAAATACAAATTAAATAAATATGGAAAAAAACACAATACAGGAGAGTTGCACAAAAAAGGTACAATTTTTCACCAGGCGCTACAAATCACACTTCTTTGACTCACCCTGTATATATCTTTAATTTACTTGATAATTTTCTATGTAGGGCAATTACGGATTTTGTGAGTTTGAAGACGGAAGAGACGCAGAGGATGCAGTTAGGGTTAGTTCTAATCAATTTTACGATACCATCAAAACCACTATCATGGAAGAAATGGGGGGGTTTCTGTATTCAGAAAGTGTTTAATTTTTAAATAAAAAATAAGTCCATGATGGACCAGACGAAATATTTGAACCAAAAAGTATCACAGGGTGTCCCACGAAACATCAAATAACGGATTGTACGCATTTTTTTCAAATGTACGCATTTTACAGAATTTTACAAAATGTATGGATTCTATGGATTTTTCCCCTTAATTGTACGGCTTTTACTAATATCTTGAAAATTTCCGAATTTTTTTAAGAAGGATTTTCTTCAAGTTTTGTCCACCCTGAGCTGAAACGAGTATGATTTTGAAACTATAAGCTCAAGTCTCCTAGTCCTGGCATTTTTGCTGTGTATACTACTGGAGATATTAAGAATTTTTCAATTATGGTAAATAAAAGATACTGCCAAACTTTAAACGAAAATCTTCATATCTCGAGGAAATTAGTACAAATATGACCAAATTCTGGAAATGCCAGGACTGGAAGTATTTTGTGAATTTCTGAAATCAGGGTTACATCAGTATTTTTCAGAATTGAGAATGAAAAGAAAAATGAAATGGGAAATCAAGTCGAGTTTTTTTTCAATCTTTTTATACTTTTCTCAAAAATCAATTATTTTCCATGAAATGTCATTTATTTTCCCAATTCAGCACGAAAAATCCATATTTTTTTTTTGGAGGGGGGGGAATATACAGTATTCACCCTCGGTTTTTAAATCGAAGATTGTTTCGTAGGACACCCTGTATGAAGATTCTGAATATTCCATTATAACTGAATTGTACTGTTCTCTTATTTCTTTGAAATCAGGCGCATAGCTTCTTTGTAAATTATATTTGTTTTTACGCTTTGTATTCAGGACTTGGATGGCTCGCGAGAATTTGGTGGTAGTAGGCTGAGATTAGAACACGCAAGGGAATCGTTACAAACAGAGTAAACTTGTCCGTATTCACTGTTCATCTTGCGGAGACATTATAAACACTTCTTTACAGTCTTTTACCCTTTTCATAAAATAAACTCAAGCAGACAGTATAATATTATGGCTTTTGAAATTAGGTATTACAATGCTAATTCATAAGAAAGACGATATCGAATTCGTCACTGAATTTCCATGTTTTTTTGGACACCCTGTATGTTTAATTTGAATACAACTGTCGTCGCTTTTATGCTTGTCATAGGTTTAATGTCCGTGGAATTTTTTCTTAACGACCGTCTTAATTTAGTCCATTGTGATAAGATTGACTGATAAAATAAGATTTTTCCTAGGTTGATTGTTGAGAATCTGTCAACTAAGACATCCTGGCAGGACTTGAAGGACTTCATGCGTCAGGTATTAATAAAGTAAAAAATTTAAATGCTGATACAAGGGTGTATATTTACCCTATGTTTTTTATTGATAAATTCGGGCAAAAAACTTTTCTTTTTTAGTAAAAAGAATGGTAAATCATAAATAATTATTTCGTATCATTAAAGCCTTGTTTCATTACGTCGTTGCAACATATGGCAGATGTTTCTAAATCAGTGCTCTTAAATTATTTTTATTAAGATCTAGTTATATTCCACTTAAATATTAGCTTTACCTTTTCAATCTTGTGATTTTTACATGAGATAATAGTCACACTGGAATATTTTCAATAGGCATCCCTTCTCATTCTCAACAATTTACTCTCAAATCGGTTAGGTACTGGTTAGGCATCCCTTCTCACTCTCAAGAATTTACACTTAAATCGGTTAGGTACTGGTTAGGTACTGGTTAGGTATCGGTTAGGTTTCCGAAATGAAAACTGGCGGCAATAATGGGAAGATAAAATAAGAATAAATAGCCTTTCGGGGAAATTGAAAAACTTAGGGCTTAAATTATCAAAAGGATTTAGTCATGCGAGCCCTCCACTCCCTCAAGTTGAAACTTTGATAATAAGGACGCACACAGTCGAGATTTTTGGTCGATCATTGTAGTTATAAGGAACAGGAGGGGGAAGATTAAAGTATTCACTAATTTTCCAACATTTTTATATTTTTGTTCAGGCTGGAGAAATAACCTACACCAATACTCATCATCAGCGCCCTGGAGAGGGAGTAGTCGAATTCGGCTCCAGGAGCGACATGGAATACGCTTTAGACAAACTCGACGGAGAGGAGGTCGATGGTCGCCGAATTAAGTTGGTGGAAGAATCACGTGGCCGATCCCGATCTCGCTCGAGGTCCCGCCGCTCTCGGTCCAGGTCCAGGCGATCTCGATCCCGCTCCCGTAGATCCAGGTCTAGGTCGGACAGATCCAGAAGCAAATCCAAGAGCCGAAGATCTCGATCCCGATCCCGTTCATAATCCATTAGCTGTAATCGGTACAGTTACAGATACATCAGCTGTACTCGTTATAGTTCTTGATTCGTCAACTGGACCCGGAACAAAACTCGTCTCAATTATTGACAAAGCAGAGACGTTTCGAGTCTCCGTTTAAATGTTGTACTCTGTAAATTGTAAAAGCCCCACAGCAGCAAATTGAACACCGTAATTATCGCGTTATAGTAATTCTGCATTTGATTTTCAAAATTGTTATGTGGAAACTTTCAATAATTCCTTAATTGTTATATATGGAAATTACTCATTTTGGGCATCTAAAAATTTGTTTCTCATCGTAAATGTTTCAGAGAACATGCAGATCTTTGTTAAGACCCTGACGGGTAAGACCATCACCCTCGAGGTTGAGGCTAGTGACTCCATCGAAAACGTTAAGGCCAAGATCCAGGTACAAATTTTCTTACAGCGGTACTTTCACGGGTCCAAGGACTTCAATGTTTTTTTTTTAATAAAAATTGTACATAAAACATTAAAAGTTATTTTTACTTTAAAAATATTTGTTTTCTCATTCAGCAATTTAAAAATGGCACCAAAACTAGTAAAAAAAAAATCATTTACAAATTGGAGAATATGACTTCAAGAAAATATAAACGTCGGTTTGATTTTGTCCAATTTCTTATCAACTGATTGAAACCCAATTTGTCATTCTCATCAAGTTGAAAACAAACCCTACTATTAAAATCATAAGTCAACCCCATTTAAAATTTTATGAATTGCAATAAATAGTTGAATTACGTAGACTAAGTTAAAGTTGAGGAATCGGATTACTTATTCTATAAACTTGAGAAACTAAACAAAAGAAAGATGAAAGAACATTTTCTGTTAAGGATAAGGAGGGAATCCCTCCAGATCAGCAGAGATTGATCTTCGCTGGAAAGCAGCTGGAGGATGGAAGAACTCTATCCGATTACAACATTCAGAAGGAATCCACCCTTCACTTGGTTAGTTTACATTTAAATTTTAAAGTAGTTACGGGCATGCTTGATTCACTAAGGTACCAATAAAACTTGACCGGAATGAACTTTAGTTGATATCCCGAAATAAAAAAAAATGGAATCCTTCTTCATATTCCAAGAAAACAAGACAAAAATAACTTTTTTTCTTCCACTTCTGAGCCATTGTCCTTACTTATTTTTTTTTCGAAAGGCCTAACATATTAAATCTTTGCTCTTGAGTTCACTATTCAAAATTTTAGGCAAATCGGTCAAGATGTTCAGTAGTTATGATTGGACATACTAACGATAAACAGAACTACTTCTTTACATATAGATGTCAATTGTAACGTCCTACGTCGTCTATTTATCAAGCCCTTATTTCAAATGTATATTCTGACTTAAATCAGGGGTTTGTCAAGAGAAATTGTAGACTTCTACAAAATTTTGCTTAGTCACTCCTTCGTTGGCCATTTATAATTATTAAATAAACCTCTTTCTACTCAATACATTTCAATCTGCCTTGTTACTTAGTAGGTTCTGCGTGGTATAGTTATGGAGCCCTCTCAACCCTACCTATTATAACTAATATCTGCTTAAATACTCCGTTTGCGTGGAGTTATCGAGCCCTCTCTATGTCTGCATATTATAACCAATATGTGCTTGGGTTCTCCGTCTGCGTTGTCGAGTTATCGAGCCCTCTCTACGTCTGCATACTATAACTAATATCTGCTTAGGATCTCCGTCTGCGTGGTGGAGTTATCGAGCCCTCTCTACGTCTGCATATTATAACTAATATCTGCTTAGGTTCTCCGTGTGCGTGGTGGAGTTATCGAGCCCTCTCTACGTCTGCATATTATAACTAATATCTGCTTAGGATCTCCGTGTGCGTGGTGGAGTTATCGAGCCCTCTCTACGTCTGCATATTATAACTAATATCTGCTTAGGTTCTCCGTCTGCGTGGTGGAGTTATCGAGCCCTCTCTACGTCTGCATATTATAACTAATATCTGCTTAGGTTCTCCGTGTGCGTGGTGGAGTTATCGAGCCCTCTCTACGTCTNTTCATGGGTCGGGGGCGGTCAATACAATTTTCTAGAAGGGATTCTTTTTTCTCGACCAATTTCTTATTTAGACCGATATGTTTGGTATGCTTACGCGGAGCTTTACTTTTTTTCGAAGAAGTGTTCGTGAATTATTTCAAGAGAAAATACATACATTCTTGGGTAGAGTATCGTTGGACGGGTGGTGGAAAATAGAGTCAAAATTGTCATCTTGATTTTTGAATGCATCCCTGTTTATTCGATCCATTTTATATACATCTAGCGATGGTAAAAATGTTACTTATTTTGTCTGGGAACAAATAAGTAACTAAGTGATAAAAAATTGTGAGTAAAAATGCGGGATACAAATTTTTAACGTTAATGTTTAGGGCTACTAACTGCAGGAAGAAGGCTTGTGGACACACCTCCAACCTGAGGCCCAAGAAGAAGCTGAAGTAAACTCAGGATGACATTTGCTGCTGTGAAGACGACTTTCATCAACATCTTTAAATGTCGTCTTGTGCAGTATTCTGGTCAATAAAGGATGTGTTCCTCAATAATTTCGTTTTAAACTTTCAGAAATTAAATAATGGCGGATAAGTTACCAGATCCCGTGGTGGACCAGCCAAAAAAGGCAGGCGTTATTATTTGTCATGTTTGTGATGACGTATAGGAACAGTAACTCAATTTTAACAATTCAGAGCTGTGTACCATATCTTATATTGACGGGAAAGTTATCGACACTTAAAAAAGGCCAATTTTTTCTGGCTCCTGATACCGGACCAACAATAACCATCTTTACTGAAATACTTACGCTTATTGTGAATAGTACAGTGATCCCCAGAAAATTGTTGAAAAGGAAGGCTACTTAAAAGCACTAACGATGCACATTTGATTTCTTACAAAGCAAATTGCATTTAATTTTAGTTAATTATTAAGTGAAATGTGGCTGTCTACACTGCACAATTGTCTCGTGCATTGTGGACCATTAAATGTCATAATTGAAGTTAAAAAGTCGGCTTCCTATTCCAGAGTTATCTGGTTGTTCCTGTACGCTCATAATCTTTCATTCTTTCATATTCAGAAAGGGTTTTTTTATCAAGGGTAATGTAATTATGACATTCCACTCCATTATTATCCTGAAGGTGACTTGAATCTATGAAGTAATGCTGAATGGAATTTTAAGTTGCGCGACGCAGGAACTTTATTTTTGGTCCGAGAAACGGGTTATTCACAAAGAATGAAACTTTAAAGACGATAGCGAAGAATTTATTCTGTATTCATCCCAGTTAGTTTCCTTCCTACTACTTAATTTTTTTCTCTTTCAAGTGTTTGATTCAATAGACAATTTTCAGCTGTGATATAGCTGCGACTTCCTCGATTAACTATCCTGGGGCAAGGTTATAATGCAAGGAAAGTTAATTGCAGTTGCGTATACTCTGCGTACTTATTGAAACCAGTTTCTCTGTGAACAAGAATAGATGTGTCCGTATTCATAAAGTATCCGTGGAGGATAAAAGCATTGAATTTTGATAATTCACATAATAGTATGGTACGACCAGAATATTACATTGTTTTTTTATGTGAAAGATGGATCCCATGTCAGGCTGTGAACACCGTCTTGTGTTCACTTTACCGCCCAGAGACGGTACACTGCAGTACAAAAGATGTGTACACCTCTGAAATATCTTTCCTTGCATTATAACCTTGTCCTTGGGAAGTCGCTGCTAAAGCATAGCTAAAAAGCGTTACAAACAGTGCTTAGGATCCATTTAATTTTGATGCGGATCCGGATCCTAGATCCGCACTGGAAAAAAATCGATCCGGATCCATGTCATTTCTTTAAGATTTACTGAATTTTTTTAACAAAAAATAGTTTTCAATTTTTTTTCCCGCTTATTTTTATCCTAAAACTTGATGAACCATTCAGAAATGATGAAATTTTTATAATCTCTTTTTTTAAAGTTCACATTTGGGTTTTATGAGTAAGTGTCTTTGCAGTTATAGGTTGATCCCTTGGATCCGTGGATCTGCATATTTTTGCGAATCCGGATCCAGGAAGCCAAAATCTTGCGGATCCAACGGATCCGGATCCCAAGCACTGGTTACGAAACTGATAAATGTCAAATCTTCTAAGGTTGTAACCAACGAGGTTGTAGTATATAGAGTGATTCTTAACTATTTGTACAGGCCATGTACTCTACTTTCAAAGGTCAATCTGTATGTTACAGTAGGGGGGGGGGGGATTTATGAAAATAATATTGTCACAGATGTTCAATTGGTCCGTTATTTATAATAGTGGAATGTCAAGATTAAGAATGTTGCCCTCAAATGTTTAACATTACTTCTAACACATTTTTCTTGAGAGTAATTTTTAAGACCATAAGACATTAACAGGATGATCCAAATAAAAAGAATATTTGTATAAAGCTTTAACACTAAAATGCTGAATTGGAAGGAAGGGAGAGGATTTTAAAGTTGGGGGGGGGGGGGGCACATTTTAAATATGTATATATCGGGAGGGGAGAGAAAGTGATACGGGTAAAAAATCCCCTTCCCCTTGAACATTTTTACAGGGAATTTTTATAAAAATATTCATTTTTAGTAGTCAAATGGGGCCACAGGCAAGCAAAATTTTGAATTTGTTCCTTAAATGGCTTTAAGTTGCCTACTCTCTCTTCTTTCGTTACTCATTTTTTAAGGGGGAAGGACAGGACTCCCCTTAGTTTTCCAGGGAAGGGGACGTCCCCTAAAGTTTCTAGGGGATGGCCTCCCCCTCCCCCCTGCCTGAAGCCGACTATGGCAATACGTCATTGTTCATTAAAGGTTCTGTATTAACAATGTAAAGTTTACAAAAACTCCCCATACACTTGTACTCCTAAAGCGTACTGCATATTTGATATTTGTACTTTATGAATAGGCCATAATCTCTTAATATCCTATATCAGTAAGCTGTCTTAATCGTACACTCAGGCTAAAACACACAGCCAGGTAGTTTAGTTTCAGCCCCCATGATTTAACCCATTTAACCAAATCCTGTCAAATCTTCAGATTGTGTCCCTGTAGTTATAGGTCGTCCTTGAAGTCTCTTTTATTATGTAACTTTGTCTTGGCACATTGAATAAAGTTTCGATAAGAAATTGAACTAAATTCTGATCGTATTATGATATAATCGCAATATTTTTTTTTTTCACAAGTTGACTTAATTTCAACGTATTATATTGACGCATTTTATCTCGCCTAATGATAGAAATGATAGAAGGGTTGTGAGAATTGTCTGAACAGTGAACACTGGTTTGATTATAAATTAAATAATAAGACAAAGTTTTAAGCTGCATGGAACCATAGTTGAAGAAAGGACAGGGGTTTATATTTTCCTGAATAAATCGCCCCCTCTTTATAGAAAATCTTTTTTTCTTGTCAAATTTGGTTGCGCGAAACGTACATTTTTTCTCACTGAATTGGGGCAAATAAATGATTTTAGATAAAATGTTTCAAAAAGAATAAATAAACTGACTGTTTTCGTCTTATTTTAATTTTTTTATTGATCCCATGCAGTTCATCAAATATTATTTCTGTAATTCTTTAAAATATACACCCATGAGATAAAAATCATTTCTGTTGTTGATACTTTGTGGATATCCCTCTTGAGAAGAAAACAATGACGTCGGGGAAATTGNATAAAATATACACCCATGAGATAAAATATACACCCATGAGATAAAATATACACCCATGAGATAAAATATACACCCATGAGATAAAATATACACCCATGAGATAAAATATACACCCATGAGATCAAATATACACCCATGAGATAAAATATACACCCATGAGATCAAAATCATTTCTGTTGTTGATACTTTGTGGATATCCCTCTTGAGAAGAAAACAATGACGTCGGGGAAATTGTCAGATTTCTATTTTTGCTTTTAGAAAACAGAACAATTTAGAAGTTATTTTAAAATATGAAAACATGTTGTTCAGTTCTTTGTGGTTCTAATTGCTATTTTAAGAATCTGTTCTTATTTTCTTGATTCTCGGCAACAAGTTTCTTTCTTTGCCAAACCATTTCATCAAGCAATTAATTCGATATATGTTCGAGTTACAGAGCGGTGTAACAGAAGTGCTTAGGATCCAATTTATTTTGATCCGGATCCGGATCCTGGATCCAGGATCCGGATCCTGGATCCGCAAAGGATTAAAATGGTCCCATAAATGATCATGAACATTTCTTAAAGATTTACTTAATTTTTAAAACCGTTTAGTGATCGGGATATTTTTTATAATATATCTTCTTTTAACGGTTAAGATTTAAGGTTTGAGAGTAAAAATTATATATTTCAGGTTGAAGAAGATGATACTAAAGATGACACTAAACCAGGTGCTGCTGGTGAACTTTCTGCTGCATCTGGTGAAGATGATCATGATAAAGTTGTTGCAAAGGTTTGTTAAAGGGACTATCGGATGTAACTTCAAATGATCTGTTTAAAAATGAACTGTTAAAGTAAAAATAAGAGATTCCTTTTTTCTGTTTTTTTAATTGCGGTTCTGCATTCCTTGCGGATTTACGGTGGGTTGAACTTTTAAAGTGAATCGGCTTTTCTACTGTATTCTTACCAGTCCATTTCTGGGGGAAACACTTTTCAGAATTTTTCCCCCCCCCCCCCCTTCTGCAGTCGGATTCCTTAAAAAATATCCTTTCATTTCAAACATCATCGAAATTTAACGAAGGTATATTTTATTTTAAAACCTTATTTGGATCAAAAGAGAAAACCTAAGTGTTGGCTTGATTTCATGGTTATATCAATTATTTTACAAGACAAAATTGGTCTTTTGGGTCGGTTTAAGGGTTTCGAAAAGAGAATGATTTTCCAAAATTTACCGGTATTTTCCTGCTTTATCATACTTTTTAGTTTTTATATAAAATATGTATTTTCTATTTTTCTATTGAGTCGAAATTAATGTGTACTTCATATAACACTACTACAATTATCATAGATTAAAAACTTTTAAGTAGAAATATTTGACCGTCGTTATATTCTGAAGAAGTTTGATTGTTATCATGAATCTTTTGGGGTGGGTTCAGATTACTTTTTTACCTGCATTTTGAAGGCATTGCGTTATAAAATTTTAAATGATCTACCTTGAGCCCCAGTATGTTTGGAATTTGATACTTTCATTTAAAAATGAAATTATAGTTATTAAATATAATTTGTTTATTTTAAAGAATCCAGCAAGATATCACATTATTCTCAGTTTTTAATCTAAGCGTATTCAACCGAACTTTGCACTTAGGTTTAGGAAATATTATCTTTCTCTGTTTTCAGATATGATCTTTTTCAAATATGATCTTGTCATATTATTACGAGTTAGACGCTTAGTCCACATTTCATGACTGATAGTTAGTTTATGAAAAATAAAAATATCGTTAGTGCGTAATTTCTGAAGGTTTAGCATTACGTTAAAATTTAGTATTAAGTTAATAAAGCTTAATCGTCAACTATAAGTGTGTTATCTAAAGATTGAATAAAGATGATAATTACAATTACAAAGATTTAAAGTTAATCAAAAATGTATCAATCTAAAAGTTGGCGATTGCTTTTTTTTATTAAACTAGGCTTTTAGCTTCGCGCCCATCTTCTATTTTAACTTTTAATCGTGGCTTTATCTGTGAGCATCTTCTCTTTGAACAGTATAAAACAAAACAAAAAAGTTTGCGGATTTTATAATATTTTTTTGCTTATTTTCATAATTTTACAAAATGTAAAATTTATATTTTGAAAATTTTGATCATTCATAAACCTTTCCTGGGGTCAGAGGTCCCACTCAAAATTTGGGCCCGATCGGTTCAGCCCTTTTGGTGTTTTTTTTTGATAGAAAAAACAAACAGACAGACAGACAAGCTAAATTTTATAGATTGCTTTGTCTCCTTTATCAATTTTTATCTAAAACGAAGTAAAGTTGAATAATAAATGGCAGTAAACGCATACAAAAGATTTCTCTTTAAAAATTATCAAGGGTTGATAAAGTTTTTTTTATTCTGCTTCTCATTTAAAACTTCCTTTCGGCAGCCATGTCCTTATGAATAATGAGAAAGTTCTCTGGTGGTTGGATCCCGTAATCCAGCATGGGTTATAAATATTTCTAAGTCACGGGAAAATACTTTCTTAAACCTTTATTTTTCCTTTCCACCCCTCTTAGGAACTAAATGATTTTTTGGGGTAAATAGTATCAAAAAGGGTAATAAGCTGTACAGTTCAGTACATGTATTCAGGATGGGAGCTGGATTTGAGGATATACCCATAGCTTTACAGTACAGTACAGTTCATGTTTATTCAGAATGGGACCTGGTCTGGAGGTTGGGGTTCATATATATCCCAAGCTGTATAGTACGGTACATAAGTATTCAAGAAGGGACTGACTTGTTTTGGAGGTTGGGGTACATAAATATATACCAAGCTGTGCAGTACAGTACATGTGTATTCAGGAAGGGACCTGGTTTGGAGGATGGGGTACATATATATCCCAAGCTGTACAGTAGAGTACATGTGTATTCAGGAAGGGACCTGGTTTGGAGGATGGGGTACATATATATATCCCAAGCTGTACAGTACAGTACATGTGTATTCAGGAAGGGACCTGGTTTGGAGGATGGGGTACATATATATCCCAAGCTGTACAACAGCCCCACATGTTAGAAGCTGGATTATCAGCAGCTGTGTCGAAAGTGTCCCAGGTGAGGGTTTATCAGACAAATATAATTTATAAAATGTTGAATTCTCATTTCAGGGACAATTTTTTTCTCAGAAAATCATTTCCTTCCCCCTCACTTCAATTTTTTTTTTCAGGCATATGTTCGACACGTTTAGGATTTTATCGGGGGAAAGCGAGATTTGGGTTTTAATTATCCATTTAAAGAGGGGCTTGCAACTCCATGAATACCGGGTTATTTAGAATTAAGTAAATGGGGAGAGGGGGAGGGGGACTTGATGATGCATTGTAGAAGTAAAAGAAGAAGTTAGATTTAACAAGTGTTGTTTCAAACAGGTGGAAGGAAAGGGCTTGAGATAATATTAGTAATATTTATTAGTCAAGGATCAAGATATAGTAAGTGAAGAAATACACTCAAGGGACTGAAAATGTAATTTTAAGTGACATACACTCAAAAATGGCAATTTACCCTTTAACAATTTGTCTGATTAAGTACGTACTAGATACAAAAGTCGCTTTTGCATCTCTACTGTAGGAAAATATATATGAATCCTCAAAATTAAACGCTAATAATCAAAAGGCAATAGCTTTTGAATAATTGATCACTTAAAGGGTTCAAGGGTAACGTTGCGCCCGCATTGCCATCTTTGCATGGAAGGTCACTTTAAGTTTCGCTTACAGTCCCTTTTAAGTACGGAAAATTTCTAACTTATTGTTTCAAGAAATGGTAATTTTTTCCCCTCAGCTCAGTCGAAATCTGTTTAATATTGTTATCGAAAGATTTGTAATATTAAATAATTGAAAACACGTATCCATCCTTCAAAAACATATTTTAACAAGCCAAATTAACAAACAAATTTGTATATTTAATAAGGTTTGTGATTATACTATGAAATGTTATTAATTTTCTCTAATATGATTTCTATTGTGCAGTGGGAAAAACATTGTGTAGTAACGTAATAATTTGTACTACTCGATATATACGTAATAATTTGTACTACTCGATATTATTTTTATCATAAAGATTTATTCACACACAAAGATATATAAATATATAAATAGATATATATAAATGGTGTAGTTTAAATTTGTTCAAATAAATTTTTGAAAATACAGGTTTCCAAAAGAAAAAAGAAAAATTTGCAAAATTATTCATAAATAGTCGACATTGATCATTACTCGTTACATAGCATGTTTATCATTTCAGTTATTACGTAATCATCGAATCCATCAACATATAAAATATTCATTCTTGTATTTAAAAGTTCTTGTAAAACCGGAACTTTCCATGCATGTTCCAATGGGACATCAAAATATTTCATTTGTTTCTTAACTAACATTTTACTAAGATCGGAGGATTTACAGAACAATCATTTGCAATAGAAAATAAATTTCTGCCAAGAACTGTGTTAAGGGCATTTTTACATAAATTAGAAAGAAATCTAGAACTTGCTTCAATAGGCTCATAGAAAGACACACATCTGCTACCTAACATAGTTTTTACATGTAAACATTGTGAAATACTTTCAATCAAGTATATATACGTAATAATTTGTACTACACGATATATACGTATCCCTAAACATGAAGTACAAATTGTACTATGTACTCGTTTAACAATGTACATTGATTGTACTTTGTACATTGTACACACGGGATATTGTTCACTACTGTTCATTGTACATACAGGACATTGTTAACTACTGTGCATTGTACACAAGGGACATTTTACACACGGGACATTGTTTTCATTGTACATACGGGACATTGATATCTACTGTTCATTGTACATACGGGACATTGTTCACTACTGTTCATTGTACATACGGGACATTGTTCACTACTTTTCATTGTACATACGGGACATTGTTCACTACTGTTCATTTTACACAAGGGAAATTGTGCACACGGGACATTGTACACACTGGACATTGTTCACTACTGTAAATTGTACACACGGGACATTGTTCACTACTATACATTATACATACGGGACATTGTTCACTACTGTACATTGTACACACGGGACATTGGTCACTACTGTTCATTGTACACACGGGACATTGTTCACTACTGTTCATTGTACACGATGAACATATTTTACTACTGTACATTGTATACACGGGACATTGCTCCCTACTGTTTATTGTACACGCGGGACATTGTTCACTACTGTACATTTTTCTATGTTCTTGTGCAGAAAATTGCACAGATATGAATTAGATTAAGGTTTTAACGGTACTGTTGTGAATTAGGCACACCACCTCTCTTAGATTGGAGGGTCACTTTTAAATTACGATAACGAAAATCTCTTAAAAGTCTAAAATAAAAACTAATTGAGGCGACATCTGGGGCTACCAAGATGGTGAAGAGTAAATCCATGGAGGTGGTTCAAGCTGTTTCTGGAGATCTCAACGAGGTAAAAACAGGTGGTGGTAGATTGGAACTACGTATTATTTTTACTCCCGAGTGAAAGCTTGAAAAGTGGTGGATTGCAATTTTTTTTTCTTTGTCTGTAGAAGATATTTTATTAATTTTTAGATTAACTTTTGCTTTATATGGCTTAAGAAGCCCCCCGTCTCCTAAAATCAACCCAAATTTCTCTTACTCTCAGTTTGAACTGATTTGACAGTAAGATCGTGTGATATCATAACTAAAACTTTCAAGCTTTCATTTATACCAAAACTTTTATAAGAACGTTTTTAACTACAGTTTTTCAGAAGATATATAATACAATGTTAACTTGAGGAACGTATGCTCTGAATATCCGTTTTCAGGATTTTGAAAATCTTGATTTTTTTCTCTCAAAAGTAGTGAGTAGAGTAAAGAATTAGGGACATAATTGGGGTAAAACATGAAAAATTAGACATCAAAAGGAAGTTTTTCAAGAAAACATAAATCTCTAAAATCTGTAATCAAAGAATTTAAAACTGAGATTCAATTCTAAACAATATCAAAATAATGTCAAGAGAAAAGCTAGTTAGATGATAATTCCAAAAATCTGCCATCACTTTTTTTTCATTTCCTCACTGCTGAAAATGAACCATCAGGATTAAAGTCAAAACACATAATTTTTTCTCGGAATATATTAATATGCACTGCAGGCTTCTGAGTTATAATTCAAATTTTTGGAAAATGCCACCTAGGGAATTTTAATTAAATCCATTTTAAAGAAATTTAAAAATAAAGCGCATTTTTAAGTCTAAACTCAACCGTAACTGTAGGGTCAAAGATTAATCAAGATTATTCTGCGTTTTTTTTGGCGATATTTTTAGAACCGTTGATGGCAGGGTCCCCAAATTTTGTGAATTTTCCTTAACAGTCATAAGACATGTTTTAGCAAAAAAATCAAAGCCTTAGCTCTTACGTGAACTGTAAAATTGACCAATTGCGGCCTAAAAAAGACTTTGAAGTAAAATCAGTAAAAATTACATCAAAAAAAATGTATTCGGGCCGCATTTTGACAGTCAGGCAGTTGACTTAGGGGTTTGATTTTTACCTACAACAAGTTTCATGACTGTTAAAGGAAAATAATAAAATTTGGAGACCATGTCATATACTGTTCAAAAAATATCGTAAAAACCCCCGAAGAAGCAGATTAAAGTCTTGAAGTGACCTGTGAATGCACTTCATATCTACAATTTCTTAAAAATTCCCAAGGTGGCATTTTCTGAAAAATGATAATATAACTTAGTTGCCTGCATATAAAAATAATCCAAAGAAAAAGTTTAGGTGTTTTGACTTGAAACCTGATGGTCCATTTTTAACATTCCTATAATCCTTTATACGCTTTATGTATGTAATAGTTTGGCGTCTCAGTTACATGAGTCCTTACCTGAAGCTTCACATTATCATAGAATTCTTCAATTGAGTGTTCAGGTGCGCGAGAGTGTGAAAAATGCTGCAACTCCAATTCTACCCTATGTAGGAGGGGCTTCCAGTAAAATTGCAGGGGCCACAGGGGCTCTAAGGAATACTATAAAGGTAAGAATAGATCATATGGGAGGATTTATTCAGGGGTTCAAAATTTTGATGATGTGGTAAAAAAAAAAAATTTGACATAAACAGGCAGATCCTACTTAAACATTACAAACAAAAAATTTAATTTTTTCCCCTAAAATCCTTTATTTTCCCCCTTATTTAGCTAATTAAATAATACAGGGGATGGGGGATAAAAAATATGTTAAGGGTTAATTATTCGTTGAATTTGGGAAATTAAATGATATTTATATGAAAATATATGAACTTTTGGGTTAAAAGTATCAAACAAAATGAAAATTTTCCTTTTAATTCCTAGTTTTCCTTTTTCCCCTCCAATCATTCTAAATCAGTACTCCTATCGTTTGGTATGAGGAAAATCGTGAGGTTTGAGTTAAGAGAAAAATGGATGTTTTTTAGATTTTACAAAAAACATTCCACGTGAGATATTTTAGTAGTTTCTGTGATGATTTAACATTGTCTTATCAGAATCTAGTATCAAACTAAATTTGGAGAGATTTTTTTTATTATTTTTAGCATTTAAAATCTTTTTAAAGAATTCTAAGTTTAATGCTACTGGGATATAGTCTTAATCAGAATCCAAATTTACAAGCTTTATTTGGAGAAAATTATTTAAAGCATTATTAAATTGTTTTTCAAGAATTATAAATTTATTTCTAATGGGATATATATATAGACTTAATTTTATAAAAAGTTTCTTCGGCGATGGACTGTTTCTTCCACAGGCTTTTCATCAGGCCCCATAATTTTTTTCACTTGGTCATATCCGCGAAAAGTTTATTAAATGATATTCTACATGTAAACCCCACTTCAGAAAAGGCTGTGCATCTAAGTTTTTACAATCGTTTATTTCCGATTATTCATTGATTGATTGCGACCTTCAGAATGCTTGCTTGTAGTTATGTAGGGTCGGCATTAGCTGCTTTTAGCAGTAGAAAGATGAAGTATCCGGTGATTTAAATGATAGAATAAGTAAAAATTAGTTGTTTTTCTATTGGTTTATGGTAAGGTTTTTGAATGGACTTGTGTTTTCTATCGAACTAACACGTGACTAAAAGACGGGTAAAAGTGAAATATAGACCTTTCAATATCTGCTTGACAGCTTGTGTATTAACAAATTCTTATTTGTATCAGTTTGATTAGTTTTTAAATGTAGCAATACTAAAAAATTTGCACCAAAAACGATATTTCGTCTTGAATGTCGTCTTATTCTTAAAGAAACCTAAATGAATTACATGCAAACATTATGTAAATATTAGTCGTTTAAAATGTAAACAAATTTATCTAATATATATAGATATTTTAAATGTGTATTGTTTAAGACCGAAATACAGTACCCGGACAAGATCTCACGCCTGGACACTCAATAACGTGACACCGGTTTTGTAATGACAGATCCATGTCTTGCGTCCGATTGAAATTGATGTTGAGGTCAACGAGGTCAACAATCGTGTGATGTCAATGGGTATCTTGTTCCGGATAAGATCAATTTCCCAGTCTCTAAGCAAATTTGTTCATATATTATATTTTCCAATTTGTGCAACGATGTTTTCTGTCCAACATAGATTTAATAATCCGGAGACTTGTCAATTTCAAGGAAAACACTGCTGACATTAACTAAATAAAATAATTTTTTCCCGGATTATCCCACATGGCATCCATGTGGGATAAAAAAGTGCGAACACGTTGTGCCCAACGTGGGGTTTCAGACTTAAATGAGGAAAATTTTATCTACACTTTTTAAATACTTTTTTATTATTTTTTCCAAGGTGGTATAGAAGCAACGTCTAAAATATTAGAAATTAAAAGCGGTACAGTGGATACTCAATTCGGGACTGTAAACGCAATTTTAAGTGAAGTTTTATGTATGATATGGCACACCTGATTCTCAATGGTACCTTAATAGCTGTGTCTGATTAAGAATGAATGAACTATCAATGTTTCTCATATTGAAATTTAATTAAGTTTAATTGGCGTTTCTCCAAAAAAGTATTTGCGGATTACTGCTTTTAAAAACAGTGAGGGCATAAGTTCAGGATAAAACATTTTTGAATCTAGAAAGACTACGATAATTATTTTAATTTATTCAAATAATTTTGGGGTTTGAAATATTTCTCTAAAAATCTTGAATCTTAAGATGCATAAAAACTCAAACTTTCTAGAGCGGGGTATGGTAATATTGCCTGGGTCATCCCCCTTCTAGTTCCTTTACACTTAGTAATAAAACTAATACAGCTAAACTATGCTTGGTTCACTTCAGAGTTTAATTGATTAATTAATTAATGTCCATTTAGCATTTTACATTTTACATTTTAAGCGTGGGGCCGGTGCACGCTGGCACCCTGGGGACCCATTCTCTCTGAAACCTCTTTTAGAAGTGAATCAAGCGTTATACTAGCTTGGTCGTTTTAGATATATTACCTTCAACCATCCGTGTAGACCACTGCCTTACACCGAGATTAACTGTTTACTAGCTGATGTTTGTTAACATAAAATCTACTAGAAACTTGTTCCTCAGCAGTACAAATACATCAGACATTTATACGCAAATCCTATCGCCCCCACTTTGTATTCTATATCACCTTGGTTTATTCTATACTAGTTGGACTGAAGAAAAAAAATCATGATTTTAAGTGACCAGGCTGATTATTGATCAGGTTGATTACTGGTTATGTTGATGACTGATTAAGGTTGATTACTGATTAGGTTGATTACTGATTAGATTGATTATTATTTGTGTGATAATTGGTTAGGTTGAATACTGAATAGGTTGATATGTGATTAGGTGGATCACTGGTTAGGTTGATGTTTAATTATGTGAATTTCTGGTCAGGTTGATTAGGTTTATTACTGATTAGGTTGATTTCTGTTATGGTTGATTTCTGATAAGGGGCTCAGTGATAAGGTTGATTACTGATTAGGTTGATTTACTGATTATGTTGATTACTGATTGATTGATTTATTGATTGATTGATTGATTGATTGATTGATTGATTTATTGATTTATTGATTGATTGATTGATTGACCCAGGAGCTTGACGAGGTTACAGATGAGATGACTGAGGCTGCTCTGGATGGAGTAACCAAATCTGTTTCTTCTTTCTGGAACATGGCATCAGGTTAGAAACCATTGTTTGGACAGATTAGGGGAAATCTCTAGATGATTAGATGAGATTGAAATAACTTGTCATAATTTTTTTTGCTATACGTTTCTTATTTAACAAAAAAGACATTATATAAATAAACGCGTTAAATTTCTCATGAAAATATCCACCTGGTTTACAAACTGGTTAAAACCAGTAAAGTGAAGTTTTGGAAATGTTCGATGTTTATGGTCTAATTATATTTAATTTGATTTATGACAAGTGTAATTTATGGGATGTGTTACTTATAGCAAAGAAATTGTGGTAAGTGTAATTTTGGCAAATGTATTATGGGAAATAAAACTGAGCAGTCAAAGAAAAACTAAATTTCAATTCGAGAGAGTTCCCACATCATCTATAATTTTTAAGAATAATTCAAGATAATACAAAAATCTCACGAAACAATAAGTACTTTTGTTTCTCCTTTCTAGCCCTTTATTAAGCAAAAAGCATATATAAAAAGTAACTGAAGCTCAGGCCGCAGGGGTGTATTTTTTTCAATTAGTTTTCTTCGCTGAACTGGGGAAATAAATTAATTTTTAGAGAAAAAGTAATAAAAAAGACAAAAAAAATCCTTTCAATGTCCATTTTTTCATTCGATCCGGGTCAAAATAAAGTAGTACAAATTAAAAATAAATAAGAAATTGGAGGAGAAAAAAACATGAAGATTATAAGACGCCTACTCTTACACAATTTTCCAATTATTCTGTACTTACTGAACAAAAGAAAGATTTCATTTTTTCAAAAAAAAACTTTTTTTCGAGAATAATAAGAATGATTTTTAAAGGAAAATGAAAAAAGAAAGTTGTCAAATATTTATGAAAATGGTGGAGTAAGCCTACCAGTAAATATCCTTTATTTTCATTTTTAGGAATATAATATATTATGGTAGGATACACTAACTAGATGTTAAGAATAAAATCCATAATGGTGGGGTAATCTAACTAGATGTTAACAATAAAATCCATTATGGTAGCCTGGTAGGATAAACTAACCAAATGTTAGAAATAAATCCATGTTGGTAGGATAAACAAACCAGATGTTAAAAATAAATCCATTATGGTAGGATGATCTAACAACCAGATGTTAGAAATAAATTCATTACGGTAGGATAAACTAACCAGATTTTAGAAATAAAATCCATTATGGTAGGATAAACTAACCAGATGTTAGAAATAAAATTCATTATAGTAGGATAAACTAACCATATGTTAGAAATAAATCCATTATGGTAGGATAAACTAACCAGATGTAAGAGATAAATCCATTTTGGTAGGATAAAATAACCAGATGTTAGAAATAAAATCCATTATGGTAGGATAAACTAACCAGATATTAACAATAAAATTCATCATGGTAGGATAAACTAACCAGATGATAGAAAGAAATTACTGTTTCCTACCATAATGGATTTTATTTTTAACATCTGGTCAAAGGCCCCTGCTGTTTCTTCTTTATATAAACAATTTGCCCCTTGCAACATCTTTTTATACCAGCCTCTTTGCAGATGATACTGTTGTTTTAAAGTCATCTCCTAACACTGCTTTTATGCAAACACTGAACTAAAAAAAGCAGCAAAATGGTTTCTATTAAATCGTTTGACACTAAACTAAATGTCTCAAAAACAAAGTTTAGAGTATTTAGATATAAAAATCTGCACTTTGACCCCAACAGTTGTACGAAAGAATTGGTAGTGACTGTGTGAACAAATATTTCAATTTGTTGGACTTCAACTTGACGAATTTTTAAACTGGATTTTAAATTGAACACATCTCGAACAAAATTGCTTGCTCAATCTTTGCTTTGTCTCAAATTAAGAATATCTTACCATTAAACATTCGTCTACTTGTTTATAACTCTCTTGTAAGGCCTCATATTGAATATGGAAGTGTTACTCTTAAACTATAAAAATTGATCTTTGCAAAAAAAAGGCAATCAGAGTGGTTAAAAATAGTACTTTCAAGGCACATTCAAATCAATTATTTTCAAAACTGAAAGTTCTTAATCTTGATGATACATACAAACTTAGTGTTCTGACATTTATGCATGGATACCTTCCATTTATTTTCCTTCCAATTATGTTTAAGCCTCTAGCTGAACCGAATAGAACAAAATCATATGAATTAGAACGGGTTTTAAACAAAAATCTAGAAAGCTTTCGGTCCGCAATATTTCCGAAATTGTTGATTGAAATTGTAAATTGACCTTTTAGAAACTAAATCTGCAAAAATATTTAAGCAAAGAGCAATCAATATTTATCTTGAGAATTATGAGAGGTTTTAATGCGAAAACCCTAGTTTTATATCATATGAGTAGATTTTATATAAAAAACTGAAACTTTATTAGCTTATTTGTGTTTGTGTATCCACCTCCTTAATACACTGTATTTTAATTTATCTCTTTATAAATCCCCCTGATCTCACCCTGCCACAGATCACCTGACAATCTCCTTCTTTCCAATCAACTCCTTACCTAGCCAAAAACATAATTTGATGTGTGTAACCAATTATACTCATTATCGTTAATAAACTTAGGACCAATCACTCAAAACAACCTACCCTGGTTAGGCGGCTCCAAACTGCATAGTAAATTGTGATTGCTTATATGTAATATATCATGCTTTGTAGTTGAATAAAAATATAAAATATGAATGAACCTCGTTGATTAGGATATGCAAACCAGATGTTGAGTGAAGACGATCTACCTGCAGATTCTCTACTAGTTGGAGCAAACTCTGAACCAATTATACTTGACCGACTACAAGCTCAGCTTCACGCACTAGCAATTGACCTCGCCACATATTCACAGGTTAGATAAGTGACGAAAATGGAAATCCATAATGAAATAAAAGAAATCTACTAAGTTATAACTATACATTTATTAATTGTAAAAGTAAGGAGAATCAATTGTTGAAGTATTATGTAACATTTAAAAGCTGAAGATATTACAAGACTTAGGTGTAGTAGTTATGCATGGAGACAAATAGAATTCAGGCTTTCTTCACACAAATTACTCATATGTATACATGATTTGTGTGATGGATTTCTGTTATGACTTTGATATGGTCTTTGTAAATTATTTTTTGAGTTAGTATGGTGAATGGTGAATGGTGAATGGTGAATGGTGAACGGTGAATGGTGATGCTTACTACAGTGATAACCAGAAAACCGTGGAATAGGAAGACTACATTAAAGCAAGTCGGAACTTGAGTCTAAAAGTCGTCTACCAATTCCAAAGTTTTCTGGTTCTCACTGTAGCAAAGCGGTATTTCGTAGATATTTCGTCTGCTTGTGTTCAGAATTTGTTTCTTGATATTATTATTGTTAAGAGAAAAAATACCTAACAGTTAAATATGATCAAGTCTGTGCGGGCTTATTGAATAATATTATTGGGAAGAATACGGTGTACATCATTTGTTTTATCTGTTTAAGCTTTTTCTCCCCACATTATTTAACCAAATCAAAAAAAGGTATGGGGAGATCAATGCTTGATCCTCAGATTTAGAACACAAAAGTTCCGATATCAAATTGAATATTTTTGTTCAGTCCCCATTTTATCTGTCTCTTTAAAAATGAGTACCTCCTAGACTATCTAATAAATATTAAAAAATCGCTTTCAGGATCCTGATCCCAAGGATGGACTAAGTGAAGATTGGACTTCTTGGCTAGCAGGACTAGACTTAGACAAAAGACAAGGTAAACCTAAATCATAGTTTGTTCCAGATATAAACGTAGAAACGGACGAACTGATCAATGATCATTAGGTCCTATTTTTTGTGGTGACTTACCTAACCTCAGAAAAGAAAATTAGCCCTACTGGAGAAATTAATAAACTTTGCATGGAAATTTTGATAAAAAATAATAAATTGGTTCACGAAATTGGGTTTGACCAAAAAGTCAAATTTGTTAATTTCAACATGGAGCCATGTTTTTATCCATTAACGATGGACCCTAAGTAAGAATGTAACTTTATAACATCTCAAAATGCGGATTTTTTTGTTTGAGACAAATAAATCGACAAAATTTATGTTTTATGATGCTTCCAGAGTAATTGGCAGCATGATGCAAATAGTTCACAGCATTAAGAAATATTGATCCCAATATTGTTATTAACAAGAATGTAAGGAAAAGTTTTGTCCAACAGTATTGCTGCTGTATAAACGCGAATGCTTTAAAATCAATTAATTTTAAAATTTACTTTTTCTGAATCAATTTAACATTATTTTTAGTTTTGAGTGGAAAATCTTGTTTAGTGCGTCATCTGACTTAAAAATCAATTTAACCAAGTTACGGTTTATTTTTACCAAATAAATTTTTTTTTATTTTGTTTAAAATATATTTCACTCCCCCCCCCTTGAAAAAAATCTTTTCTTCCAAATGCTCTGTGCTGAGTTTCAATTTTTATGTGTTTGTCCGCTTAACTGGACAAAAAAATAAATGTTGAGAATTATGTTAAATATCCTAAAAATAAATCCTTCATATTTTGTAGGGAATTTTTGAACTAGGTTGTTAAATCCTCTGAAAGCTTTCTAAATATTGTCAAGTTTGCTTTCTTCTCTTAAATCAATGATTTTATCAGGGTTCCCAGGGCCTCTTTATTATTCTCTTGATATTAAATTGGAATCTCAAATTCTATGGTTCGCAATTACTATTTATTATCGATTTTAATTTTTAATGATCAGACATTTGAGATATTTTTTATTTTCCTCTCAATTAGTGTGGAAGCTAATAAAATTATCTTATATTTCTAGGCGAAATATCCGAATTGATGATTAACAACTCTGCAGTACGGAAAATGTATAGCAACTTAGTTCCTGGCGAAGTCTCGCATAAACATTTTTGGGCAAGATATTTTTATAAGGTACAACGTTTTTTATTATTGTAAATGAAATGTTTCAAACTTGTTGAAGCTTTTAAGAATCTATTGTCCCTTGAAAAATAGTTGAAAAATTCAGGTCGCAAGTCGTAAACAAAAATTGTATTTTTTTCATTTGTCGAATATATTTACCATTATTCATAGACCTCATTAGCACCAACCCTTAAAGTTTAAGGTCTATTTGCTTGATCCAGGAGTGTTTAGACAATCCTGGATTCTTGAATTGAATTGGAAGGGTGCTGGTTAAAATCGGATACGCCACTTTAAATGGAGGGTCCTTTAGAATTGCAACTATAGTCTCTTTCATTCCATTTCATGGAATATACAGGAATTTCACAAAGTTATATTTACGAAATGATTGTGTATGGCTATTTAAGGAGGAACTGGCATAGCCCAGATTTAGATTTAAGAGTTTTACCTTCAGGTTCACCTGATAGAGAAGCAGGAGATGAAGAGGCAGGTCTTGAAACAGAGGGCGGAGAGGACAGCTAAGGCGGAGGATGAGGCGGATATTAACTGGGATGACGATGAGGAAGAGGTTTCCATTCCAGGTAAATAGGTATAGGGGTAAATATATATTTTAAAAATCAACTACCCACGGCCGCCCCTTTTCAACCCCAAGGGGACAGAGCTAAAAAAAATTAAGAACCACCCCTTCGGGACAAGATCTCTTTTCATCCCTTCGGGACAAGATCTCTTTTCATCCCTTTGGGACGAGATCTCTTTTCATCCCTTCGGGACAAGATCTGGTCAAAATTTGTAACCCTTCATAAACATTAAACCTACCTTGGGTTTTTGAGCGGTGCCTGAAAAAGTTAAGCCCGATCGGTTCAACCGTTTTGACGTTTATGGAATACAGACAGGCAATTTATGGATGGATAGTTAGGACTGGGAAGGCTAGAATTTTTACATATTTACCAAGATCGACGATTATCTAATTTCTAGAATTATGGAGTAACAATTATACTAGTTATGTAAACGCGTAAAAAAAATTACTTTTTGAAATCACAGCTTATGTCTGTTTTTAGGTTATTAAATTAAATATATTTTGTCAACAGTTAATTTTCCAATTCTGGGAATCAAAATAAAGAAAGTTTATGATTTCGACACATCTGATGACTTGTGATTAAATCCGTTATTTGGGTTGGGATCTGATTTTTAATTTAATTTTGATTTGTGATTTTTGATTTGTGATTTTTGATTTGTCATTTGGGTTGGGATTAGATTTTGAATTTGATTTTGAAAATTTCAGAGGAAGTACAGGACAAACTGTTGGCTGAGTATGAGAAAGAACTGAAGACGACAAAATCCCACGCCAAAAAGGACAGCAGTGCTTCGGACGATTGGGAAAAGTTGTCGGACGAGACTAAACCTTAAAACTTCGTGGATTTATGGATTTTAATTCCCTGTTTTGCTAGTTATACTGAGTTGGAATTCTAGAGATGAAGTGTTTGAGATACTATGGTCCTTATTGTGTGATAAAGAAATATTATATTTTCTCATGGATTCTCTAAATTTCCGGATTTACTTGTTTTAAGTTTTAATATTTAGCATCCTATATTTGCAATTTTAGAAGATTTTCGAACCCGCAACTTTTATTTTATAAGAAATCTCCTGTACCGTTTTTGTACATAACTACATACATACATTGCACTACAAGGGATGCAAGTTCCAAACCGTGATTTCGCCTAGACCTGACACGCGAGTGTCAGGTTGGGGCCTAATGTGCAAACTGCAAAGTTACCTTTTCTTAAAAAATTTCAATTTAGGTCGAGAAGAAGAAACCCGTCTGTATACTTTAATGCAGAATAATTAACGCTATATTTTTATAACTAAGATTTATATATTCAACCCCTACAAATGAATGATTTTCATGTTTTTGAAAATTATCTTAATGTTAGAAAATATCATATTATTTAAGCTAATGCGAAGTTTGGTCCCAAAACACGCATTGGGACACGTCGAGATTTTGAAAATATCACAGATTTGATCCAGTGTTAACTTTCAAGAATTTACTGAATTTTGGTAACAACAGAGTCTTTCGTACACGGTATAATTTGAATAATGAACAAAAAAACTTTTTGTCAATTTGTTCTGTTCGGATATTTTAAAATATAAATACTTATAAAAATTGAAAAATTCAAACATTAATATCATATTGTCTCACAATTATTTTGAAAAGAAAAATGCGGAAAATGTTGGTTTTAAAACGAAGGAAATTTTTAATCGTCTTTAATTCTACGTATAATGTGGAAACAAATTTTAGAATAAGATACAAATACTTTCAGTGTATCATGCAATCCTGTAATTGTGTTAGTTTTGAATCTTAAAATTTGTTAATACTTTGGATCGTAGAAATAGATGGTGTATGCTCCATAACGCGTCCATGATTCGAATCCGTGATTTGTGAGAAAATGGAAAGCCTTGTTATGTTCCAAAATTAGTGGGGGGGAGGGGGGTTATTAAACTTGAAAGACCGCTCCCAGTTTTGAAATGATGTAAAATATTGTTTTATCGTCGTGTCTAATATGTTGTAAATAGTTACTCGAGTTGAAATGGGTAATTGATTAAAATAAAACTTTACACGCAGTGCCGGGTTTTGGCAAAGGCACGGTTTGGAACTTGCATCCCCTAAATTGATGTAATGTACATTACACATATTTTTATAAATACTATAAACTAGATTTGTTAAATGTTAATCAGCTAGCCAATAGAAATTTGTTTATTTATATTCTACTTTTTACATAAAAATTAAAAATTTCTTTTTTATAATTTTGTTTAAATATTTGGAAAGGTTAAAATCTCAATTAACTAAATTGGTGGTTTTTACCTACCTTTGTAATCAATCATCTCTAATCTTTAAAGAGCAAAATTTTCGTTAATGTTAAGAATTTTTCAAAATTAAATTACTGAAACAAAAAAAATTGTAGTTTTTTCCCTTAGGTTTAAGATAGTTTTAAAAATTTAAATTTGGATAATGCATGCATTTTTATTATTTATTTAAAAGTAATTTCTAATATCCAGTTTGTGATAAATTTATATAATATACAAATATTTATATTGTGATTCCTGATATGAAATATATAGATAATATCCTCTTTCTACTAGTATGTACACTGTACACTGTACATTGTACACGATTGAATGAAAGATTTGAAACAAATTACTACATGAAAGTGACAATTTAGTAGTTGCATAATGTAGCATTTGGTAATGACAATTTTATAACTGCATACAAATGGTTGGTAACTTTATTTTAGTGTTGTTGATTAAAAGTGAGTTAAATATTTACATAAAAATGGCAATTTAGTAACCTTATAAAAACTACAATTTAGTAACTATTGGTATCTTTATAAAAGTGTTGATTTGGTTACTGTATTTAAGTGAAAATTTGGTATAACATAAAAGTGAATATTTGTTAACTGTATAAGTGACAATTTGATGACTACACAAAAATGACAGTTTGGTACCACTTCATTAAAGTAAAAAAATGGTAACTATCTAAAAGCGACTATTTGGTAACGTAACTAGTAGTCAACCTCAGAAAAGTTATGTTATGAAAGATTGTCATGGTTAACTATTTTATTACTAGCATTGATACCTATTAAAAATTGTATAAGACATATGAAAGTATTTGTGTTAGGGTTCTGTGTAGGTCCGAAAATGGAGAACAGAAAATAAAACAATATATTATAAGAAGGTTTTATACTCAGCTCAAACTAAACGGTGCAAAAATAAGAATATATGTAAGAAAGTCCCGGGAAAAATGTTTGGAAGTAAAAACTTTGGAACTTTGGAGTCCGAATTTTCTCAAGTCCTTGGAAAAAATGTCACTGGAAATAAGTCCTTGTTTAGGATTCCTGGGGCTTATTTTCCTAAAATAGTATGGGGGCTGCCAGTAAAGTCTCAGGAAATAAGATCTCAGGAAAAAATGTCCTGTAAAAATTAAATCCGAGGAAAAGAAAAACCTAGAAAAAAAGTCCTAAGTCTCGGGAAATTTGAACTCAGTAATTTAAGTCTGCGGGAAAAAAAGTCCTAAGAAAGTTGTGTATAAAATCCCCCGTACAAGTGTACTACGTACATCATACAGGGCTAGTTTTATATTCTTAAAGGGAGCGTTCGCGAAAAATGAAAGGGGGTATAGGCTTAATGCGATAAAAAAGCGCTTTTGATCGCTACTAATCTTACTTCTATCTGTGGCGTCAATAAGGAGAAAATTGTTAAAGACGTCTCATACTAATCAAACAAATCATTCAGATATTACAACCTATAGTCATCGATTATCTTTCGCCATATCACATTTGTATATAGTTTATATTTTATAATGTTTTTTAATTAATTTGTTTTGAATTTGATTATTTCTCTGGTCGCTTGCGCAACTATCTAAGAATGCCGCGTACCACTCACATTTTTACTCACATTTTTCGAAATCCGGTTAAAACGTTTTCTAAAAAAGTAAATGTAAAAAAATTAATTAAAGAATATTATAAAATATAAACTACATACAAATGTGGCGAAAGATAATCGATGACTTTATTTATATTCCCCATCTCTGCGAGAGAAAAAACCTAAAACTTAAAAAAAAAAATTCAAATTTTCAAAGAAAATATTTACTTAATTTTTGGTACAATTTTGGTCCAATATTTTTAAGATTCTTATCAATCTGTATTAACGGGTTTCAGTTCTAACGATATAACTATTAACTATCAAACTTAATATTATAAGCCTCCAGTTGTTTCTAGAATATTAAAAATAAATCAGATTTGATTTGACACTGCAAACTATAATAAATCATGTTTGGTTAATTTTTAAAATATTAGCATATTCACATTCCTTTTCAGCGTGAATTTTGTTGCATAATAATAATTTTTTCATGCTTTAATTTGAGGATGATTTCTACTGTTTGTAGATTTTTAATGCAGCCATGCATCTTGCTACTCTGGAGGGGTCATTAAAAAACTTTATAAGTAAAGAAAGGGGCCATGTTTCATATTGTATCACATAGTTTGTTTTCCTACCTGTTCCCTACGTGGAACTTTTCAATAAATTAATGTTTTGTTGTTTATTTTTAATATTATCTGATTATCTGAAGCTTAAACCGGAGAAAAACCCGGACTTGGGCTTAGATAGAACCTGAGTGAGGATTGGTTCTGACTCGACCAATGAGAGACTGCTTAGAAAGCTTTCTCTCTGTAGCCGACAGGTCAGCTGTGGCCTGTGACAAGGTGATGTGAATTTTAAAAATTCGAACTCTTCGTAGGTACATTATTTTCATAGTATGTTTATTATTTATTTTATACCGTTAATCAAATTTGATATTATAAATAATTCCCGAGATTTTAAATATACAAATATCATAGTTTTAACGAAAATTGCGATGGTCAGCTTGTGAAGACCCGAGTCTTGACTTTTGCTTTATTTGGGTCTAAGTAGACGCTACGACCAAGTTTAACTCGAGTTTAAACTTTTAAAATCTCAGCTCTGTTACTACGTACCTCTTATAGTTTGAAGAGAATTGTAAGCATAATTTCAAGTGACCGGCCGTGCAAAGATAGCAATGTCCGATTTACAACGGTACCCTTGAAACCTTAATCTGATCAAAAATGTGGAAGATATCGTCGTTTTTCTGAATCAAAAAGTGTTTGATTTTACTCTTCCTCCATCGCTTCTTAGAAGCAAGAAATGCGCTAGTTCCTTTTGCAGAGAACTCGCATATGAAAATAACCAGTTTAAAAAAAAAACATGGGCACCTAATTCATACTTGATCAGAGAAAATTGTTAAGGGTACTGTTGTGAATCGAGCATTGCCATATTTGCATGGTGGGTCTTTTAAATTACGCATACAGTCCCTTTAATCATTAATTAAAGAAACAACTGTTCATGGTTTATAAGTTGTTTTGTTAGAACAAAGAATTTGATTATCAGAAGACGTCATTTTCTGGAAAATAATTGTTCATATTGTATTAATTAGTTCGTGGGACTTGCACTTATCAATCACGTTAAATCCAATGTGCCTTTTCTATTTGACACGAATGAAAATACCAGAGATAAGAGAGTTACAGAGATCGATTATCAGCTAAAATATGCGATATTTTCCACAGCATGTTCTATTGTGTACAAGTACTGTACACGACCAATCAGCAAACATCTGTATTCAGGTATATTTAAGGATCCTTTGGATACGAAACACAAAATCTTCAAAAAAAAAGACTGAATTCATAAATGTTATGTTTCATGTTTAAAATTGGAGTATTCATTTAAAAATTGTAAAACTTAACCCCTGAATGGGTATTATGCTCAACAAGTGGCCGTAGAAACTTAGCATGTCGTGCCGGGTCAACGTAGCCCACCCTGTGAAAGGAGGTAAGCAGTCTGTGTAGTCTGTTGAAAATGCAAATCAAAAATGTGCTGAGCTTACAGGTTCACCTTTAATTAAATATTAATATAATCATTTTATAATGTTTTAAAGGACTTAATTTCAACTGAGCCTCCATTTCTAGAGTGGAATTTCAGATTGACAATGTTATCCCTGAAAAACTATGTCTGATCATGAATGAATTTATTAATTTTTTGTTACAGAAACAATAGAGTAAATGGTTAGAATTTAAGACTTGTTTAGTAAGGAAAACGACAATATTTTTCACATAAAAATGGAGAATATTTCCCTGTAAAAAAAAGTAATTTGTAATGTATATTTTTTAGTTTGAAAAATTATAAATGTTGACCATTCATATACATAGTTTTACAGCAGTGGAAATGTAAAAATCACATATATGAGAACACACACTTGAAATTAGTCAGTTTTCAAGATTAGAAACATGAATATCTAATTAATACTGTACTTGTCTCTTTAAAGCCCAATTAAGTTTATTTGTAATGCTAATTTTATATCTCCTAGTTTTTCCATTTCTGGATTTCCCTGCTTTTCGTTGTTCCTGTTTTGGCACCTAATAAAACAAATATTAAACAAATTTTGTATTAATTTATATTCATTTAGTTTTTTACTAAAATCCATTAAGTTAACTTTTTATTCATACCTTTAAAATAGTTAAACTCTCACAATCGACTAATTATCTTTTATTTAAAGGGAGTGTTCGCGAAAAATGAAAGGGGGTATAGGCTTAATACGATAAAAAGCGCTTTTGATCGCTACTAATCTTACTTCTATCTGTTGCGTCTATAAGGAGAAAATTGTTAAAAACGACTAATACCGAAGAACCTAGTGTCCATAAAAATTCAGAAAGATGCAACATACGATTTACACCGTAAAAAAATCTATTTAATTTCAAACAAATTATTCAGATATTACAACCTATAGTAATCGATTATCTTTCGCCACATTTGTATATAGTTGAATTTTCATAATATGTTTTGATTTTATTTTTTTTAAATAATATTTAGCTTAAAACTTGTTTTCGAACATTCCTGGAAAATATGAAAATGTCGTCTTCATTGTCAAAAATCCTCGAAACAGGAATAAATGTTTTTATAAGTAACTCTCAGATCATAACAATTAAAACATATTATGAAAAATCAACTATATACAAATGTGGCGAAAGATAATCGATGACTTCATACAATATATGTACAAATGGGAGCTTATTTCGTTAAACATAATTATCTATATTGTTAACTTCCGAAGTCCGAGAAATCAAGGGTAATCAAAAATGAAAAATTAACTATGTACAAAACATCGTTAATTTTTCATACTTTTTATTGGAGCTCAGCCATATGGATTTTTACGGAGAGGAAGTCATAATATAATAAAGTTCCCTGCGTTGCCTGTGGAATTTTAAAACACTTGCCAAAAATAATGTCAAATTTTGAAAAAGCATTACAATTTTTTTAGCCTATGTTACCCCCAGGTTTCCCATGGGTTTCCTCAAATATGTACAGCCATGTTGGAAAAGAGAATAGAATATATATTATTATATATTGGAGTGGAATTTACTAGAAAAAAGTGAAAAACAGGCTAACAGCCATTTTGTTGTACTGTTTCCATACTGCAGGTGTACTTCACATATTTGTGCTATATAACCTTTTGGGCCCTGGAACATCATTTTATAGAAAATCTAAAATTAATGTTAACTGAAAACCAAATTATGAATTAGCTGGTTTCATAATTGTCCAATGATCATTTCACATAGATTCTCTGCCTTTCACTTTACAAACGATGATTTTCCGTTATAAATATAAATCAAATGATGTTTTTTATTCACCTATTTCATTATAAAGTTTATTTAACAGCTTAAAAAATTTCGAAATTGAAATGAATAGTCTAGGGAACATACTGTATGTATAAATGTACTCTACTGCACATAATTTGTAAACATTTACATGATTTGTACACTTTGAACTCCCTTTCAAGCTGAAAGGGACTGAAAAATTCATACCGAGAGATCCTTTAAATTCCACTCTAATATATATTCTATTCTCTATAATGCATGTTGGTCAAGCCTTTTGGCCGGCTATAGCTAACATGTTTTTCAGTTTTTAAACTTCACATTTTGTTAAAAAAGATTATACTAAACACAATGTTTCACGCCTCATGGACAATCCTCAGACTCAGTATTCAAAATTCTTTGAACAACTAAAATTCCAAGATTTTTTCATCACATATTGCGTATTTTTAAAAAAATATTACAGACATTTGTTTGCAATAATTTTCCTTTAAAAAATATCGCACTTAACTGCAATATACAAATTATTAGATACATCACATTTTGCTAAATCGATGATAACAGATTTTTTCTTCTATGCTTATTAATCCACTGCGCTGATTTAGAAGATGATGATGTGTAGATGTGAGGATAAGGGTTTTTTTCTGTGTTGCATAAATTTCATCTCTTTATAGTTGGATGATATGAGTCTGCATACTTACTTTTCAATAAACCATTTTATTTCATAAAGTTTCTTTTCATCCTTTAATTTAAAAATGTATTTGGAAAGTGCCGTACTTTTTTTGTATTTTTAAATCCTAAAAGTAGGAAACATACATCATCTTTAAATGTGTAAGATGCCGAACCAATATATGCCACTGTATCCTGGTCTGATTTTATTTCTGCTCTGTACACAATAGATTTGGTTAAACATTTCCAAATCACGAGTTTTGAACGTTGAATTTGCGCTCAAACTCAGGATTTATAGACTTTTAAAAAGTGAAATATGTCTCAAATGAATCCTAAAGAAGTTTTCCACAACAATGCGTTCTCAGTTCATTATGCAAGGTGTTCAGTAATCAGTTTATATATATGGCCTAGAAAATAATGAAAAAAAAATTTGAAAATAAAAAAAAGTTGAAAAAAAATTTGAAATTTTTTATCCTATAACAGCCCAATTGGTCCTGCCGTTTGGCCGGCTATACGAAAACATACAGGGTGTCCCAAAAAACATGGGAATTCAGTGACGAATTTGATATCGTCGTTGTTATGAATTAGCATTGTAATACCTAATTTCTAAAGCCATAATATTATTATGTCTGCTAGAGTTTATTTTATGAAAACGGTAAAAGAATGCAAATATGTGTCTATAATGTCTCCGCAAGATGAACAGTGAAGACTGACAAGTTTACTCTGTTCGTATACTGCAATTTTCTTGTTTTACTAAGTACAACCCTATCCAGTCAAAACACAATGTGAACATAGCAGACGAAACTCTTACAGATTACAGCTTTCTCGGTAGGTATCAGATACTAAATCAAAGAATTATTTAAAAAGACGATATCGCATTCGTCACTGAATTCCCATGTTTATTGGGACACCCTGTATATTAGAGATGTCAACGATAGTGTAAAGTAACGTAAAATGCACGTTTTTGTACGTTACGTTACAATAATGTGTAACGTTTGGATATATTCTATATAACGTTAACGTTATAGGAGCTCATACCTAAGGTTAACGTTAAACATTAACGTTAGAGGAACATACCTCAATGTTAGCGTTTTGTGGAAATGTAACGTTATTTTTCTAATATCTAAAACTTTTTTGACCATAACGTAAAGAAATGTTTCCAAAGGGAGCTTGAAAGTCTAACGTTTGAAAATGAATTGTGATTTGATTGAATATCGTAACGAAAGGATTTCTATTTCAAAGTTCAACTTATTAAAAGTGCAACGTTGTATTACTGAAAAATGCATTACTGTTTATGAAAACGTTTTGAAACGTTTTCCCTTATAGTATAATGAAAAATTCAACGTTGCAGAAATGGGTTATTATTTTAATAATCAGGACACGAAATTTTTTTACAGAGTAAAATTTCAGTAATGTAATGTATAACATTTAAAAAAATGTAATTCTGGTAAATCAAAATGTTTCATAACTTTTCTCTAAATACGAAATTGATTAGTCTAACGTTAGATGTATGTCTGATGAAAATATTGTTCATAAAACGTTAGACTATTAGGCTGAGTTTTAATTTCAAAAGCGTAACAATAATTCTGTCAATGAAAACATTTCAAAACGTTATAAGAGCAAAGACTAAAGAAAATGAGTTTATGCCAAAGCTCTAATTTTCATTTAATATATCTTTGCAACCCGATGTCGTAGACCATTAATATTGAAATATACAAGGTTTAAACCATCAGGTTGGAGTGATATAGGGATTAGTAAATTTGAAAAAAACTTAGCTCCTTTTTAGAGTGTAAACGAGTTTTTTTGTAACATGCTATTATTGAAAATTCAAATTTTATAAATGTGTCTTGATTTGCCCTTGTTTGATGAAACTTTTTAAAACTCTGGAAAAGGAATATGACATTAAGAAATTTTACATATGTATTTTCTGTTATAAAGCAAATGATTTACTAATTGCAAAAAAATCAACTAAATACGTGGAACGGGTCTGTGAACAAACACAATTGCTGGGTTTCATGTTTATTTGACTACTTGAAATCATAACTTCAGTTGGCATGGTTCATGTTTTAGGTTGAAAAATTTAGAAATGTAGATACTTACTCAAATGCAACAATATTTCATCAAATGGAAAATACGTGTTATGTTTTATTCATCAATAGATTTTTATGAAACTTTAGAATAGAAAAAAAAATGATTTTTTAATCGATTTTTTTAAAAAGAAAAAAAGGTTAAATAATTTTTTTTCGCGTTGTTTGATTTTTTTGATATTTTTGATATTTGATATTTTTTAACCCCAAACATGAACTCTGAAAACATTTTCATATTGTGGTTAGAAAACTAAAGCTAATGCCGCTTTTTTACTCACTTTGTAAGTAACATAAACAAAAACACAAAAAGAACTAAAAATTCACCACAAATAATAATCTTTGCAAGCTGGTGTTGTAGACTTTTGATATTTCAATCTATGACTTCTGTTAGATAAGAATGTCTAAAGGAATTGCAATTTGTTCACAAACTTATATTTCTAATCCCTATATCTTTGCTACCCAATGTTGTAGTCCTTACATATTTTAAACTATGAATTCTGTTAGATAGAAGAAAAGGGTCAGTCTGCATTACGTAAAAAAAGAAAAAAATTAACCCTAAACTAATCTGAAAAAATTTAGAACTGCTGTTAAAAATGCAAAAGTGGTTTGCCTCGATTCCCAATGATAACGTGTATACCTTTATCTGATTGATGATTTGAAAATTAGGAGTGTTTTCCTATCTTGTATCTTGCAAAAAATAAATATGATACATCATTTTCTTGGATATGTCATGCTGAATTCAGATTCGAAAACCATTTTTAAATATATTAAAATCTAAAGAAGTTATGGCCAAATAACGGTACTAAATTCCGGTTTTAAAACTTTTTAATATTTTTGATGAGTTTTTTAGCTCTGACTCTCTCAATTTTCAATTATTTTAAACGCTTTTCAGATTTGAATTTAGCATTGAAATTCCAATTAAAATAATGTATAACATGAAAATAAAAAATAAATTTTTTTGTGGCCTTACGGTGAAACGCAGCGACTTCTGGTGGGCGGTTGGCTCTATTCCAATATTGATCACCCCTACTGGACAATGGACATGCCACTCCATAAATGGAAGGTCACTTGAAATTGCGTCTCTAGTCCCTTAAAGACACACTTTGAGTTGAAAGTCTAATGCTAAAAACTTTCATTTACAAATTTTAAAAATCGTTAAACATAATAATATTATAACATCTTTATATTGCATAATGCATATTCTTCTACACATTCTCTAAAAAGGTTAACAATACAACAGCAACATACAGGGTTAGTAAAAAAATGTAATTATCACGGAAAAAATCTTTCAATGCTTCATTTAGAAACAATATTATTTATATTATTATAATAAAATGTAACGTTAGATACATTAAGGCTTGAACATTTTAATACAACACAACGTATAGAAGATTTTTTTCAAGTCTTTCTTAGAAACGAAACGAATAAACAGTTTTGATTGTCAGTTGTAAAAAAGTGTAACGAAAAAGTTTTCACAATAACGTTTCGATAGATCGTAACGTAAGAAAAGGTGCATTTTAGTAAAATTTCTAAATTAAAAGAGTTTATATTGGAAACGTTAAGATAAAACGTAACATCAACAAAAAATATTCTTTGCACTGAATTGCATTGTAACGTACAGAACTATGCCCCAATGACGTTTTATTAAAGCAAAACGTTTGTCATCTTTTAGATCTTAAACCAAGTGAAAGTGTAACGTAAGGTCTCTGAAAATATTTACCTTGCATGAAAGTGGAACTTTAAAAAATTGTGGTTATATTACATAAGCTTTAACGCAACGTTAGGAAAGTTTTTTAAAACATCAAATGAAAACGCGTAACGGAACTTACTGTTTTTTCAATAACATTTAATAAAGCTTAATGTTGTATAAGGTATTCAAGTGCAGAAAATTCATTAAGTAACGTTACTCTATGCCATAAAATTTCATAATGTGCAACGTAACGTTTCAAACGTTAATACTTTTGATGAACACTATCGTAACGAAAGCTAAAATCTAGAAAAATCAAAACGTTGACATCTCTACTGTATATACAAATGCCTTGTTTTACTATAAAGAGATAGCTGAAGGGCCCGGCGTTGCCCGTAGAAAAATAAAAATAAATTTTTTTTTTAAATATTGAAAAAAATTCTAATTATTTTAGCCAATAACACCATAAGTGTCCACAAAAAATTTCAGCCCATTTGGTCCATCCGTTTGACCGGCTATACGCAACATTTGTATATGAATGTCTTGTTTTAAGACATGCTACTAATAAATGTCAATAACCATCTTATTAAACAATATAACATGTTCTAGACTTATTTTAAGAAGATATAAATAAATATACAAATATACAAATAAATGATTAAATTGAATTTTTGTAGAAAAAAACAAGACCCAGAGTTTAAAATTATTTACTCATCGGTAATTTTATAACCCCCTTACTCTGCCTATAGTGCTTGTAAATTGGATCTAATAAATGTACAACTATTCTGTACTCAGTACAGAACAATATAGTTAATTTTAGAAGAAAAACTCTTATCGGTAATTTCCAGAAATACAATATCTTAACTAATCAACTATTTACGGAAGTAACCATTTTTTTTTTGATTTATCAGAGGCTTCATAGATTCCTAGTTTGGATGAATGTTTGGAAAAAATTATTTTAAATAAATGAATTATTTAATTTTTTCTAGGGCTGGGTGTCGTTTCGTTTTCAAAAATATCGCTGAGAACAGGAAACCTAAACCTTTGACTCTGGATGAAGAAGATACCAGGAACCCAACCTGTGGATCTGAGGAAACTTTTATTAGAAATATTCAACTATTTGTTCTTTTATTGGTGCGTGACCGCTACCAAACAGATTAAACAAAGTCTTAATGTCAAGTTTAAGTTAAATCACAGTTTCTTTAATATTCCCCCAAAATTTTTGCCAAGAAAGTAACTGAGTCTTTGCCACAAAATAAAATGTTCTAATCCCTATATCTTTGCAACCTGATGATGTAAATTTTTGTTATTTCAACCTTATGTTATTTGATTTAACAGAATTCATATTTTAAAATATCTAAGGTCTAAGACATTTGGGTTCCAAACCAGAGTTTGTGGCAAAGACTCAGTTCCTTTCTTGGCAAACATTTTGGGGGAATATTAATTTACAGAATTACATTTTTTTAAATTACGTGGTAGAGATGTCAACGTTTTGATTTTTCTAGATTTTAGCTTTCGTTACGATAGTGTCCATCAAAAGTATTAACGTTTGAAACGTTACGTTGCACATTGTAAAATTTTATGGTATAGAGTAACGTTACGTAATGAATTTTCTGCACTTGAATACTTTATATAACGTTAAGCTTTAGTAAATCTTATTGAAAACACAGTAAGCAACGTTACGCTTTTGCATTTGATGTTTTAAAAACTTTCCCAACGTTGCGTTAAAGCTTATGTAATATAACCACAATTTTTTAATGTTCCACTTTCGTGCAAGGTAAATATTTTCAGAGACCTTACGTTACACTTTCACTTGGTTTAAAATCTAAAAGATGACAAACGTTTTGCTTCAATAAAACGTCATTGGGGCATAGTTCTGTACTTTACAATGCATTTCAGTGCAAAGAATATTTTTTTTGTTAACGTTACGTTTTATCTTAACTTTTCTAATATAAACTCTTTTAATTACGTTTAGAAATTTTACTAAAATGCACCTTTTCTTTTGTTACGATTTATCGAAACGTTATTGTGAAAACTTTTTTGTTAACTATTTTACAACTGACAATCAAAACTGTTTATTCGTTTCGTTTCTAAGATAGATTTGAAAAAATGTTCTATACGTTGCGTTGTATTAAAATGTTCAAGCCTTAATGTTTCTAACGTTACACTTTATTAAAATAATATTGTTTCTAAATGAAAGCATTGAAAGATTTTTTCCGTGATAATTACATATTTTTACTCACCCTGTATGTTGCTGTTGTATTTTTAACCTTTTTGGAGAATGTGTAGAAGAATATGCATTATGCAATATAAAGATGTTATAATATTACTATGTTTAACGATTTTTAAAAGTTGTAAATGAAAGTTTTTAGCATTAGACTTTCAACTCAAAGTGTGTCTTAAAGGGACTAGAGACGTAATTTCAAGTGACCTTCCATTTATGGAGTGGCATGTCCATTGTCCAGTAGGGGTGATCAATATTGGAATAGAGCCAACCGCCCACCGGAAATCGCTGCGCTTTCACTTAAAAAAAATATTGCAATAAAAAAATTCAAATTCGTCCATAGGGTTGCAATTTGACGATTTAATATCGGAGAATTCACCGTAAGGCCACAAAAAATTTCTTTATTTTTTATTTTCATGTTATACATCATTTTCTTGGAAATTCGATGTTAAAATGAGTTAAAATTCGGCAAGGCAAACCACTTTTGTATGTGGAGCAGTAGTTCTAAATTATTTTAGATTAGTTTAGGGTTAATTTTTTCTTTTTTTACGCAATGCAGACTGCCCCTTTTCTTCTATCTTAAAGAATTCATAGTTTAAAATATCTAAGGTCTACAACATTGGGTAGCAAAGATATAGGGATTAGAAATATAAGTTTGTGAACAACTCAATTCCTTTAGTCATTCTTATCCAACAGAAATCATAGCTTGAAATATCAAAAGTCTACAACACCAGCTTGCAAAGATTATAATTTGTGGCGAATTTTTAGTTCTTTTTGTGTTTTTTTTTAAGTTACTTACAAAGTGAGTAAAAAAGCGGCATTAGCTTTAGTTTTCAAACCAAAATGAAAAAGTTTTCAGAGTTCTTGTTTGGGGTTAAAGATATAAAATATAGAAAGACAAGTGCTAAATTTTTTTTAACACAAACAACGCGAAATAAAATTATTTAGTATTTTTTTCTTTTTAAAAAAATCGATTAAAAAATTAGTTTTTTTTCTATTCTAAAGTTTCATAACAATCTATTGATGAATAAAACATAACATGCATTTTCCATTTGATAAAATATTGTTGCATTTTAGAAAGTATCTACATTTCCAAATTTTTCAACCTAAAACATGAACCATGCCAGCTGAAGTTATGATTTCAAGTAGTCAAATAAACATGAAACACAGCAATTGTGTTTGTTCACAGTCCCGTTCCACTTAATAAGTTGATTTGTTTGCAATTAGTAAATCATTTTCTTTAAAACAGAAAATGCATATGAAAAATTTCTTAATGTCGTATTCCTTTTCCAGAGTTTTAGTGGGTTTCATCAAACAATGGCAAATCAAAACCTTTAATGTTCAAGAAACATTTGAATTTTCACTAATAGCATGTTACAAAAAAAACTCGTTTACACATTAGAAAGGAACTAAGTTTTTTTTTTCAAATTTACTAATCACTATATCTTTCTAACCCGATGGTTTAAACCTTGTATATTTCAATATTAATGGTCTACGAAATCAGGTTGCAAAGATATATTAAATGAAAGTGAGAGTTTTTGACATAAACTCATTTTCTTTAAACTTGAAATGAAAAACCATAAGTCTTTGCTCTTATAATCATCAGTCGAATCTCTTACATCGATATATTAGAGACATTTTGAAATGTTTTGATTGACAGAATTATTGTTACGCTTTTGAAATTAAAACTCAGCCCTCATAGTCTAACGTTTTATGAACAACATTTTCATATATCCAACGTTAGACTAATCAATTTAGTATTCAGAGAAAAGTTATGAAACGTTTTGATTTACAGAATTTTACTCTGTAAAAAAACTTTCATTTCCTGATTATTAAAATAATAACCCATTTCTGCAACGTTGAATTTTTCATTATACTATAAGGAAAAACGTTTCAAAACGTTTTCATAAACAATAATGCATTTTTCAGTTATATAACGTTACACTTTTTAAAAGTTGAACTTTGAAATAGAAATCCTTTCGTTACGATATTCAATCAAATCACAATTCATTTTTCAAACGTTAGACTTTCGAGCTCCCTTTGAAAACAAAACATTTCTTAACGTTATGGTCAAAAAGTTGTAGATATTAAAAAAATAGCGTTACATTTCCACAAAACGCTAACGTTGGGGGTATATTCCTCTAACGTTAACGTTTAACTGTAACGTTAGGTATGAGCTCCTATAACGTTAACGTTTAACGTTCACGTTATATAGAATATATCCAAACGTTACACATTATTGTAACGTAACGTACAAAAACGTACATTTTACGTTACGTTACACTATCGTTGACATCTCTAGTACGTGGAGCTGGAAAAAATGTTACAAGATTCACTAATCATGAAATATTCTTTGTATAAATTAAGTATTCTTATTTATTGAATGAAGCTTTAAAGTAATTTTAAAATCTAAAATCAAATTTTTTTTTTTAAAATTTTAAATTACAGTTATTATGAATTATTTTCAACAAAATTATTTTCGTAACACATAAGAATTTTAATTTAATTCTATAAGAACTAATTATCTAAAAAAAATTTTTTAAGAATATAAATAGACACAATCAAGGGGATCGTAATCAATAAATCAAGGGGATCGTAATTAATCAATCAAGGGGATCGTAATTAATCAATCAAGGGGATCGTTATTAATCAATCAAGGGGATCGTAATAAATCAATCAAGGGGATTGTAATTAATCAATCAAAGGGATCGTAATTAATCAATCAAGGGGATCGTAATTAATCAATCAAGGGATCGTAATTAATCAATCAAGGGGATCGTAATTAATTAATCAAGGGGATCGTAATTAATCAATCAAGGGGATTGTAATTAATATACATTTTGAGTTCCCAGCCCTTCGATCTACTTGGTAGAAGTCCAAAGGAGATTCGTGCATGCCCCGTTGAATTACAAGACAGAAAGATAGCCTGGTCTAGCCACGGCGCTCGGGCCCCTAGCCTGTCCTAGTCGAAGCGCTCGCTCCCTAAGCCTGTCTTAGCCCCAGCGCTCAGCCGAGAAAGTGTCATAACCTACCATAAAACATATGCCAATCCTCTCATTCTTGTAATTCAACGCAGCAAGCGCGCGTAACATCCTTATAATGCAATTGCAATCTACTGGAGTAGTAAAAATATGTTCTCAGCGTCAGGAATAAGTCCTGGCTAGGGCCAGGGAAGCCTAATTGTGTTCTTTTCAGTTGGGACCTGAAAACCATAGATTTTACTGATCCAGTGGGGTCTGAGCCTGCGTGCCCCCCCCCCCTGAGTACGTCTCTGCTGAGCAACTATAAATATCCCTCTAATCAAGAAATCTATGATTGCTTGACTCTAATGAATCTGGTTTAAGTCTAAAGTTTGCGTAATAAGATGGACATTTTTTAAGATAACCAATTTATTTTATGGTCCTCAAAATTTGCAGGTTTAAAACCTTCAGAAACTGCAAGTCAGTCAATGCACAATTTCACAAACAGTCCTTTTGCTAATAAAAAAATTGTCCTTTTATATTCAAATATAGTCCAATATAGTCCATCATACCCCAAGAAAGTCCAATAAGCTTCAAGGAGGGGGGGGGGCAGATTTCGAGGGTTTGAATTTCAAAAAAAATTAAACTCAGGTCTGGACTCTGGAGTAACCTTTAAGGGGCCAAGATAAAAAATATGGGTTTCAAAGTTGTGACAAAAATGAAAACAATAGCCCATGCTTTCATTTCAATGACGTTTTTTCACCTTTCCTGAAAAAAGCATACATTTTACCTATATGAGTTTTTCAGATTTTTTTAATTGCAGGCAGTAAAGAAAACTGAATTTATGGGCAGTAAAGAAAACTGAATTTATGGGTTTAAAGGGAGTATGAAAAAGCACTGAATAATGAAGATTTTTTTAACCTTAGCAAATGTTTGACGTATTTTATGAACGTTTAACGTTTAAATATTTAACGAACATTTCCTTTAAATACAAATTCCGTGTTAGTAAGTTCATGAGTTCATAATACACGATCAAACGTTTTCGCGAGGTCTTCATTACATTTTTCATATTTGTCTTAAACCATTATCTTCATCATTATATTCATTATGCTTTGCGCCCGAATCATTTATAGAAATGTTAAAACTTGTATTTCCCAAACAGGATATGGGCGATATTCCAAAGGTAACATTCCATGTGTACATTTTCCCAAGTAAATATCCCAAATGGCATTCTACCCAGAAAGGGAAAGTGGCATTTCCCAATGTGGGAACATTTTTTGAAAAAGAATTTTTTTAGAAAATACCCAATTTTATTGAAATAGATATTCAGTTTTGCAGTTAAAGATTGAATGTAGGCTGCATATTTCGATTTGATTAAATAGAATCTATCAAGTAGTAGAATCTAGTTTCTAAATAGTTCTAGGAGTAGGGTTGCGCACGTTCCAAGTTTTTAAAGCCGTTTTGTTAATTGTTAGTTCCAATTGTTACAAAAAATGTTAGTTTTAAAGGTATGAGCGAAACGTTCGTTAACGGTTTTTTTCTGTTTTTATTGAAAGTTAAAGTTAGTTACTGATCTCAATTTTATTTACGACACTAACAGTATTTGTTTTGTAAAAAAAACTGCTTTAGCCGTTAAGACATTGTGCAAAGCACAAATTTTTTTTGTCAACAGTTTGTCAAATAAAGGCGCAAGCGGTTTGCGGTTGTTTGTAGAATTATTGGCATTAAAGGTTGGCCAAATACCTCCTAAATTTCTATAAAAAATCGTTAATGGTTTGATTTACGGCACAAGTCGTCATCAAATTGCAAAAACAAATCTTTAAAAGTTCCATAATAAAATAGGGGGAGGGGGTGCAGAACAACAATTATAAACATAAAAATACATAAATTTGTTTTTCCACTTAATTGGCATACTATAAACGTCACTCTCATAAAGTTATACAAACTGTCACCAACGAGATTATAGTGTATAGAGTGATGATGTACGCTAATCCTTTACTAATTTTACGGGCCATAAACTATAACGAGAGCGTACTGCATATTTGTTTATGTTGATTCTGGCCCAACCTATAGTATATTAATATTAGGAAACAGTTTTTAAGTGTACAGTACAGCTAACTGAGCACACAGGTAGAGAAATATTATCCCCCCTGACTATCATCCCTCCCACATGGTATCCACAGCCTTAAAAATAGCCGTTAAAAAAAAAATTCAAAATGTGTTGTTTGCAACATTTTTTTAACTGAAAGATTTTTTTCACAATTTATTCTCTTTTCCATACATAGAAATAATATTGAAAAGATGAGCTGCTCTTGTTTTTAGAATTTAACAATTAGATAAAAGAAAAAATATGGGATATTGTTTATCTAAAATACAAGAAACTCGATTGTTGTTTTCATATATTATAGAAGCTCTTAAGGGGACTGTAACGGAAAAATGAATTGGGGTATCGGCTGAAACCTGAGAATCTCAGGAGTTGAATGATACCTATAACTATAAGACATCTATCTATTGTTCCTGTCTGGAGAAATTGATATAAAACTGTGTCAAATTTATACGAAAACTCATATATACATGCAATTTTGTATAAAAGTTGTGGTATTAAACAGATCATATTCAACAAATACGCAACCAATTTGAAAACGACAATATCCCACAGGAGCCTGAGAATCTGAGATTTGCTCATATCACAATTTTTTTTTTGCATTTTTAATAGATATAATTGATAATATTATTATACATATAGCCCGTATTGTCTATAGTACGTCACCAGAACTTCAGCCAATGGCAGTGCATTATACTGGTCACATGATTTCCGTCTGTATTCTGTTGTCAATCGAGCATTACAATCTCTAGCTGCATGAAAGGTAACTTGAAACTTACTATCTCTTTAATCTGTTTATTTTCATTTGCGGTTTCTTTGCAAAAGTGTCTCGCGCAATTCTTGTTTGTAAAACGCAATTGGAAATTGGAGAGCTTACAGAAAAAGTCTGAAAAATGACGATATCTTCCCCATTTTTGATCAGATTTAGGTTTCAAGGGTACCGTTGTGAATCGGGCATTGCTATCTTTGCATGATGGGTCGCTTGCTTTCCCTTCAAAAGTTTAAACGATTTTCTTCTTCAAATGTTAAGGGCGTAAAAATAGAAGAGGTTTTACACTCAAATTTGATACATGAATATTTTAACTTCTACAAAACATAAAATTCAAGCTAAAATTACTAGTTTTTAGACTAACACTACAAAAGTTTTCTGTGCAATCCCCCCTCTCGTTCACAACATTTCACTCGGTGATATGGAGCTATGCTAAAACACACCTCTTAGCATCCCCCTTTAGAGGAAAAAACCTTATGTTTTTAGATCTATAATGATTCTCTCAAAGATAATTACATTTAAATGTTTCTTAAAATACAGGTATCCTGGCCATCTGGCTACAGTATCCAAATATCGTTTATTATTAAAATATCAATTATTTGTAAAAAGGGTAATTTACGAACATGAGACATGGCCGTCTCATGTTCACCATGTAAAAAATTACTCAGATCTCTTGATTTTTAATCAATATGTAAACTGCTCCAATCTGTTTACAATCATTTTAATTTTCAACAACCAACAAATTTGCAGACAATCTGTTTTAACTTGAGTAATCTCACAAACCCGCCCACGAGATGGTTCAATTTTGTCAGTAAGGTTGATACATTTTTCTTTTCAAAAAGAAATTGAGTCAGACCCGCAAACTCAAATTTTCCAATCCCTATATCTTTGCAACCTTGTATAAACCTTAGATATTTTAAACTTAACTATCCTTGCTGGGTTTAGGTTATATAATTTGAAGAAGTACACTCCCGCCCCTCCCGCCCCTGAATATAAATAAATTTTTCCAACTTCAGCGGTCAGCTAAAAGAAATGATTTTCAAAAAAAGGTCAGGGGGGGATTTTACACCCCTGCAGTTTAGACCAATTGAGCATCCATAAGAATAGACAAACTTAAATTTTCTTATCCCTACAGCTTTGCAGCTTGCTGGTGTAAACTTGACATTTCAAACTTTGATCCAGTATATTGCATACCTTGAATTGTGAAAGGTCTACAACATCAAGTTGCAAAGATTTAAACATTAGATTTTCTGGCAATCGTTCAGTTCCTCTAATTTTTTTTAACACCATCAGAAACAGATAATCTAAGGATTAAACCAAAAGTTTTAACTATTGCCTCTCTTTTAAATTATTTTTTAAAATATACAAGAAGAAGAACCTGTGTTTTTAATGGCTTCAAAGATTATTAAACTCACCAGTCACCAGTAATAGTAGTATGTTAACAATCACGAATTTTAAGCTTTTTGAAACGTGTTCACTGCATGAGGGGTTGTTTATGTTTAGTCGGAGAAATAAAATGTTGGGTTTGGCCAGAGAAGAAAATTCTGGTCGAAGACGACCTTGCAACGGAGCAAATAAAGTTTATGGTTTACAGTGGTCCCAGGCGAGGTTTGAGGATGTTAATTTTACAAGAATAAAAAGTAACCATAAACTGGTAAATTGGTATGTTGATTGATGATTAAAATGGTACAATAGGATATATTAAGATACATGTAAGATTGATATTATTATTTACAAACAAACATAATGATTACAGAGGTTATAGTGTCATGAGCAGGCCGTCGTTAATTAATAAAGATCTTTAGAGAATCGGTGTGTAAGTTAAAATTGAGGACGTAAGGCAGTCATAAAGTAAATAAATGAACAAAAGATTAAATAAAATAGAAATTGAAGTGCTAATTAATGTCTGGCTCAATTTATGATGAAATTAATGAATGGTTTATATTGGTTTTCAGCTTTTTTTTCTTGTGGATAGCAACTATTCAACGAGTCTTATGAAGGGAGTTATGGATCCAGGACAATCCAGCTGTAGCCTTGAGGTATAATTCCGGTGGGTATAGATTTTGGCAATATTGCTAAAAAAACAAATTGAAATAATTAAAAAATTTAAAAAAGAAAAATTGCAAAGTTAAGAAATGTTAATTTTCCAGGGAAATTGAGAAATGCTAATTTCTTCGGAAACTAAGCAATTGTCTCTTTGTTTTTTTGTTGTTTTTTGGAAATTTTAAGAAAATGTAAAATATTTATGAATGAAAACCTTTAAGCTGGAATTATTATGAGCTCTATTACTTGGTTTCTGAAGAATCTGCGTGGAACTCATCCTGAGCTGCTCCAAGCTGGATTCCTGGTTCTGGAGCTAGATTCTCTGCTGCAGAGTCTTCCGCGAGTCTGTGGACTGGTTCCTGAGGTTGAGGTTTCTCCACGCCCATGAAGGGTAATGCTGATTGAGATATCTGACAACGATGATGTTGTGCCCCCCTACTTCTCGTTGATATCTTGGTTGTGACTTATACATGTTCTTTCTGTGGGCTTCAACCCTGTCAGTTGAGATTTGGTGGCAATAGATTGTTTCATTCTTAAAGATAACTACATCTCAAATCCCGCCTGTTGTATTCCTGTTCCCAGAGGGAGTTGAAGAGGTTGAGGATGATTTTCCATCTGGAGAGTTGGTGTTGAACAGGAGCATCTGGGTTAATCTCGCCCCAATAGCATTCCCTAAACACCTGGAGGACACAGTTGGGAGTGAGGGTGATTCCTAGGGGAGTTCCAAGGATTAGGGGGCAGTTATTGAGTTTATCAATGACCTTGTGTTCCCAGGTAAAAAGTTCTTCGTTGTCCATGGTCAGTTGATGAGGTCCAGTGACTGACTTGCTGATGGTGTTCTTGATGGAACTGATTACCCTCTCCACTGCTCTGATCCTGGCGTGGTGTATTGGGAGGGTTACTCTGAATTCAATGGTCTCAAACTTTAGGCTTGAAATAACCTTCATTTCAGTGTTGATCAAGTTCTTGCCTGCCTTTACAATGTTCAATCCAGAGTCAATCCAGATGTCAGTGCAAATGTTCTTCTGAAACCTCTTGTGATGCTCTGAGAGGTGCAGTTGTGGAGGATTTCTAGGAGCACCCCGCATCTGGAGATTCAAAGCACAACAAGAATCAATCTCTTGAGTTGACATCCATCTTGGTGAGCTATTATTGGGCCAATGATGTCTGCCTAACAATAAGAGAAGGGTGGTTGGATGGTCTTGAGGACTTCAGGGATGACGGCCTCAACTGTGGAGAATGGTTTCTTGTTCAGTTTGATGAAGCCAAGGCACGATTTCTTCATGTTTGTGATCATTTTGCAGACTCCTGGTATGAAGAACTTGGACTGTATGTGTGAGAGTACCTGGAGGACATCCCTGCCATGTTATAGTTCAGGGTGTGCATTGTTTATGATGTATTTTGCCAATATGGATTTCTTGTAAATGAGTGGGACTCCAATATGAGATCGGAAACTGCGATCTGAGACGTCGTAGGGACTAAACAACAAGGTGCTTAATCTTATTGGTGTCAATGATGGTCTCTGTGGCCTTGGCAAAACACCTGATTTCAGAAGATGAGATGGAGGTTTTGACAGTGTTCCAGGTTACAGCTAGTGTAGGGTTGGCTCTCCAGGCTCTGCAGGCCTTGTGAATGAAAGTAAGGGCCTTTACCACCTTTGAGAAGCTCTGGCTGTGTTCCAGAAGGCTGATGATCAGATCCTGGGATGGGTTGACCGGAATTGTGGCGATGATGTTGACGGATCTGGTAGGGGTGTCACAAGCTGGAAGAGTGTTGTGGGCCAAGTTGATCTTTCCTGAGGTAGGAAACTGCCATGCAGGCAGAATCTGGAGTTGATCTGGTTACAATTGGTGCCAGATCTGGTAAACAAGTCAGCTGTGTTAAGGGGTCCAAAGCACCAGAACCAGTTTTCTGGATAGGATACTGAGAGAGTCTCCATGAGTCTGGTCCCATACAAATGTACTTTATGACACCAATGTTAAATCTTGACTTTGTTCAAGTATCATTCAATTTACTGAAACATGAGATGCAATTATCTGGTTCTATATCAATTGGACTAATGGTTGAATAGACTAACTCTCAATTTTACTTAAGTCAGCTTTTTACTCACTGAATTTGTGCTTTAACCAAGAACATATAAGTTTTAACTTGTCTTATTATCCTTTAGAAAAATATGTTTAAGTGCAAATTTGAAGGATGTGAAAGGAAATTTTGATATCCTGTTCAGCAAGACAAACATTAAGATGTGTGTGAAAACAGTAAATAATTAATTTTTAACCAGAAATCTAAAATTTTTTTGTTCATTTTGTAAAAGTGTTAAGATTTAACATTTTTTGATAATTTTCCTTGAAGTATAATTCCCTGCAATTCAAAGAACCCATAATCATAGAATTTCTTGGGAAATTTCAGTACCAAATTTTTTTTACCCCCCCCCCCTAGAAAAATATCATGATGTATATCAAATTATTGGTTTTAATTGGGGTTGATTTGCATTTTCCACTCATTTCTGGGATTTACAAACTCAATCTAAAAAAGGCTTCATTACATACCTTTCAGCTTTCACCTTGTTTTATACCCTTCATTATAGTCATTCATTTTATATTAACTACAAAGATCTGTAAAAAAACTGAATTTATTTTATTTTAACTAAACTTTTTATATTAAGTTTGCTGGCAAACATTGACAAAAAAGGCAGTAATATTAAAAATAATAGTTTTACTCTAAGAGGAAAAAAATGTTACTTTTTTAAATCTTTAGAAAAGCTACTCTGCCAAACTTGGAAAAAATATGGTCATTACTCATTATTAAATTTTCTTGTTGTCAATGTAGTTTGTTAAGATCTTAACGAAATCTAATGTGGAAATGACATTATTTAGAAGTAAAAATGTTTTTTTTTTATTGTCCATACCATTTCTATTTTTCTATTTTCTATTAAAAAAACATCTAATTTTAATGACATTGACTATTACTTTAGAATTTAGAATTATTTAGAATATGTTGACTTAAAATTTGAAATATCTGATTCCGACGTATCTGCACAGTGCACATTTTAACTGTTTTAGTGCAAATTTAAAAGATATTCAATTTTAAAATCAACCTTTTTTTAAAAACAAAAACAAAGGAACAACTTTTTCCTCCATTAAAAAGTCAGCGTGGCTTGGCGCTTAAAAACTTGTTAAGAATGTCTTCACGTTTGATTGATTTTAATCTACAGGATGGGAGCAGGAGCATACAAGAGCTTTTGTTTAAGGGGGGCACAAGTTGCGCTCGTAAGCGAGCAAAAAAAATTTTGGGGTCCCCCCCCCTTGGCAACAGTATGCCCTCCCCTTAAAAATCCTTTTTTTGAAAAAATATTGATACCTTTTTTTTATTTTTTTTGCCCCCCTTGAAATTTTACAAAAATGTTGAGTTTGGTCCGATTTTAAAGCTTGAAGATGATGCCCTTCTTCTAGATCATGTGGCACCACCTGGTCTTCATATCATTGATTTAGGCCCACCAAACCAAGTTTTTAAAAAGCTTGCAGATTTGGTTCCTTCAGTGGCAACAGTTCAAGTCATTGGGCTGTGTTAGGGATCCATACAATGACCATGGATTTGATGGAAACACTGTTCAACAGATTTTGAATAATCTCTCTCTTCTGTATGAAACTGTACCTCCTGAATACCTGGATTTAGTTTTAGAAAAGATCAAGGTAAAACATGTTTATATTAAATGTTTCTCTGCAATGTCATTAAGTCAACAAATTCAAAGTCTTAAATGAGAGCTAAAAGAAAAGATCCCCCCCCCCCCTTCCCCAATCTATAATAGGAATAAATTTCCAAAAATGAGTTTAACAAATGTGTACTTAGGGAGTTAAGAGCACTTGTTTGTGGAAAATATCCAAAAGTTGGGTGGCAGAAGAAAATCATTGAGATGGCTTCAGATCAAAATGTCGAAGTAAGGCATCAGGATCTGGCCAAGAGGACAAAGAATGTTCAAACCAGTCAAAAAAAACTGTTTGGGGAAAATGATGATAATTCTTATAAACTGAATTTTGATTGCTTAAAATGTTAGGATAGCATTGATTACATTTTTTCTGACGTATAAATTCTGCTAAAAAATTGAGTGTTACAACACTAATCTTGTTGTTTTACCAACCCTAAATTTTTGGAAAGACAAATATTATTTAGATTTTTTTAAGGCTTATCTGTTCAAAATAATCCTGGTGGAGAGAAATGATGGCGTCCATCTTTAGGGTTCTTTTTAATTCGGTTGAATTAGTTGGAAATGCCCCAATACCCCCCAAGATCACCAAGTACTCTTCAGTACTGCCTTCTGGGGGTACTGGGGGGTACCCTCCAGTACCCTGTACCTGCATTACCCCCAAGTACCCTGCTGTAAATCCAGTACCCAGTAGTACCCAGCAGTGCCCAAGAGTAGTCCACAGTGCCCCAGAATCCTCTATTACTCCTGCCCCTCTACCTCCAATACCCCTCAGTACCACCCAGTACCCAAGAAATACCCAGCAATATTTCACAGAACCCAGAGGTACCTGGTAGTACCCAGTAGTACCCCACAGTACCCCTAGTACCTCTAGTACCCAATCCCCTCCAGCACCCCCCCACCCATCAGTACCCAACAGTACCCCCCAGTATCCCTAGGACCACCCAGTAACCACCCATACCCTCCAGGACCACCCAGAACCTAGCAGTACTCTGAGTACCCTGTTAGAATCACTTTCCATTAAGCAGTTTTTTGGGATAACAAATTGGCGGGTTGCCATCTCTTGAGAGATCAACTGTTAATTGTTTAGCGTCAAACCAGCTTTTACATGAAAAGAAATAATGCAAAAGTAAAACTAGAATAAAATTGTACCTAGAATGCTTCTATGTAGATACTAAATATTTTTTTTCAAAAAAAATTCTGTTCGGTATCCATAGTACCACCCAGTACCCCAAAACACAGCAGTACTCTGAGTACCCTTTTACAAGCAATTTCCATATAAAGCCATCGTGGTTGCCATCCCTCCCTCTGTTGAGATATCAGCTGTTTATTGTTTAATGTTAAACCAGCTTTTACATAAATTAAAATAATGCAAAAAAAAGAATAATTAAGAAAGTTTTGAAAATTTATTTGCAATTATCCAGAATAAAAAGTTTTATCAATAATTAAACTTTTTCTGGTTTTTAGGACATTTATAAAAAAAATATGGTAAAAATTTATTTCTGATACCCCTAGACTTTGCATGGCTATATTTCACCAAAACCATACTGCAGTCATACGATAAATTTTCATATTTCTAAATATCCCAGCGAATGATTTAACACCTTCTTTTTCAATTTTCACTCAGGCATCTTAGGCAAGAAAACTATTGACATATCCCAAGTAACAAAAGTGAGGAATTTCCCCAGATTCTCCAAGTGTGGTGACTTTCTTTAAAGAATTTCCAAGGAATTTCTCGAGAATCATTTCCTCGGAAATTCTCGAGAAATTCCCTTGGTTTTGAGAAATTCTTTGGAATTTTTCCCCACAAAATTTCTCAAAAGTTCTCAAGAATACTTTTCCGGAAATTCCTGAGAAATTCTTAGGACTTAGTCACCAAGGTTACGGATTTTTAGGGGTTTTAAATAAGAGAAAAGTTTCGAGAAATTCCTGAAAATTTCTCTGGAATTTTCTCAAGAAATTTCAAACAATTTCTCCGGAAATTCCTGAGAAATTCTTAGGACTTGGTCACCATGTTTATGGATTTTAAGGGGAATTTAATAAGAGTATTAGTTTCGAGAATTCCTGGGAATTTCTCCGGAATTTCACCCTAAGAAATTCCTGAGAAATTCTTCTGAATGCTTGAATGGAAATTCCTGAGAAATTCTTAGGACTTGGTCACCAAGTTTATGGATTTTTAGGAAAAATAAATAAGAGAATTAGTTTCAAGAAATTCCTGAGAATTTCTCTGGAATTTTTCTCAAGAAATTCTCAGGACTTCATCACAGAACTTTCAAGTTCCGTTTTTCTCCAACAGGTGTCTCTGAGGTTCTCTTCTATTAGGTACTGCCCTAACTAAATTTTTTTTTTTGCATCCTTATTTATAAAAATTACTGATGATTCACTTTAGAACCATCTTTTAAAAAAAATATTTTGAAAATTTTTTCATTTTTTTTATTTGTTCTTGACAATTCAGTTGTCTGAATGAACAAAATACATGACAACTTCAGTAAGATCAAAAACGACTATAACATTCTGACTTAAGAAGATGGTTATAGTTTTAAAAAGTTGGAGGGGCAATATAGTTGTTAAGCTATTCATACTATTGGGCCTAAGTCCTGGTTAGTGAATTTACTCATGATATGCTTAGAATATTTCAAAATATTCCTGAGGAACTCCCAGGAATTTCTTGTGGTGAAATTCCAAAGAAATTCCCAAGAATTTCTTGAAACTAATTCTTTTATTAACTTCCCCTTAAAATCCGTAAACATGTTTACCAAGTCCTAAGAATTTCTCACGAATTTCCAGAGAAGTATTCCGTAGAAATTCTGAGTAATTTTGTGGTTAAAAATTCCAAAGAATTTCTTAGGAATTTCTCGAAACTGAGTCTCAAAACTGTGACCCCACAAAAAATCTCTCATCTTGGGGATCAATTCTGGGGAATTTCTCGAGAATTTCCGAGGAATTAGTGAATTAGTTACAGGAAATGATTCTCGAGAACTTCTTTGGAAACTCTTCAAAGAAATTCACCACGGTTGGAGAATCTGGGGAAATTCCTCACTTTTGTTCCTTGGGCAGGCTTTAACATTTCTTCAACAATTTTACCCAGCTAACATTAAATCTTCGCCAGAGTTGGTTTTCCGCCGTCGTAAATGCGATGGCGGGGGGTACACTGTACTGCAATAGTATATACTATATGTCCCCGCCATAGTGCAATTGTCGCAGTTTCGATGGCGGGAAATTCTGAACCGCTGTAGTATATACAAAATTTTCCCCGCCATAGTATAAAAAATCCTGTAGTCACCCCTGAGTATGGTAGTAGTACGCTGACAATTTGGTGAGAAAGTCTACGATGTAGTATGTTGAATTCGGTGACATTTTTTCCGATATAGTATATTGATATCGGTGTATACCTCTCCGATATCGAATGTAGATTTTGGTGAAGAGGTCATCGCTGTAGTATATACTCCAAAGCACCGATGTCGAAGTGTAGATTTTGGAGTTCATTTGTGCGCTGTCGCATGTACGATTTCGTATATACGACAGATCTGGGTGTGATCCTTTTACTATACCGCCAAGACGGACATCGAACCAGGTGATCGGAGCTCCGCCCAACTCCAGCGAAGCTTGTCGTACAACAAGGCGGTATAACCGCCGTCGGTCTTTATGTTAGCTGGGTAATTGAAACAATTAAGTGGTAATATATTAATGTATACATAAGATGTAAGTTCCCTATATGCAAATGGTTATTTTTTAACTATAATTGGCCAATTATTATCAGAATTATAATTTAACAACCAATTTTAACAAGAAAATATCAATATATTATATCTCGAATTACAATAATTTTCCCAAAGTGCACCAATCATATATTTGCTACAGTTTCATTATCCAATTGTTTTAAACAGTGAAACATCGCTGCAGTTTAAGTTCTATCTTTAAATAAGAGATAGTATGGTTACAATCTATTCACGTGTTTGAACAGGCGACCGCTCTGTCACATTGCTTACACAACCGAATATCAGGGAAAGGTAAGGAGACGTCGAGTTCTTGCCAGGCCCGGAATCCTAGCAAATCCTCGAGCAGGTTCGTGCCTGGCCGCCAGTTCTAGTTGTACTGTCACGCTCGTCTTTATCCCAATCCTTGACTGAACTATCTATCTATCCTACTGACTGTCTATGTATCACGCTAACTCTCCGTGTCCTCCATGTTTCAGTATACGTAGCGAGTGTACACACACGCTAAGGCCCCTGCAGGCTGCCTCTTTTTAATCCAGTGTAGACCATTGAACCAGGCAGTCTTGTTTTTATTGTTTGTAACAAATTAAATAACGCAAGTGTAGATTGAAAAAAGTGTACATCAAGTGATCAGTTCGTGATTTAAACACTAAACCCAATTATCACACCAAAATAACTGGACAAGGTAAAAAAATTGCTTTAAAAATGAACTTTGCATGTACAGTTTTCTAGTGGGGGGGGATGGTCTGTCTTAGTGAACGATTTTTGGTCCCCCGCCCCTCCTCCTATCAATTTGTACATGCACGAAATTAGTAAATTAGCATTTATTTATTATTTAGGGTTAGGTTAAGACACTTTCTGGGCCGAGCGCTGCGGCTAGGATTGGCTAGGGGGCCGAGCGCTGCGGCCACGGGTTAGGTTAAGTTAAGACACTTCCTGTCAGACCCATGTACAAAATTGATAGGATGGGGGGGTTTGAATTGAACTTCATTTT